>NC_060954.1:34716515-35016515 GCF_022045245.1 Lucilia cuprina
CTTTATTGAAGAATCGAAGTTAAATGACGAAGAACATTTTTCAAACCAACAACAAAAGAAAAAAGTTACTTTTAACCTAAATTAAATTTAGTTTTTTTTTTTTTTTTTACCATATTTCCAAAGTTGACGGGGGAGTAGATGTAGGAACTTAACTCGTTCTTAAAACACTTTAGTTTTACAATTTTATTATTTTACAAAAAACTTTTCCTGTTATTGTTTGATTTAAAAATATTTAATTTTTCATTATAAATAAAATTCTTAAACAATTAACATTAATATTAAAATATAAAAAATTTAATAATTGTTCCTACAGTGACTTCAACTAGATATAATATAGGCGACCTACTTTAACAAGTGTCCAATATACTATTCAAAATTAAAAAGTATTAAAAATAAAATTTGATTTTAATAACATTTGGTGGAAATATTACTCTATACTTATATTGTGACCACCAATTTTTTTCTAATTCTAATCTTAAATATGACCTGAATTATGGATTGATTGCCAGACATTGCACTATGGGCTATAGAGTGAGTTTGATATAAAGAGTGTAACAATGTTTAAATATATATTAACTTATTATAAATAACATAAAAATATTACTGCAATGGAAAAATAATTCACTATAGCTAGAAAACAAATAATTCAATTCTCTATAGTAATTATCATAACATTAAAATGCCTCCGACGCATATTAAGCAAGATATTCGAAAACAACTATTTTGTGTAACATTTGACCTTTAATATCTACCATAGCGTGTAAGATATTTAATTCCTTACCCTTTTTGTGTATGGACTCATGGATATTATATTTATACGTTTCGCACCAATTTAAGAATTTTGGCATTGTTTTGTTAGAGCATATTTTTGCATATTTTACTTATAAAATTTGTAATTTTTGTTTGTAAAACTTGAACAGCAGTAATCATAAAACCGATTACTTTGGATTTCATTAGACCAGTCTTTTTAATCGTTAAAAAAACCATTAATAATATTAATAACAAGTTTTCAATATAAATAAAGGAAATGTGTCAAACTTTGTCGTTTAAAATTGTTTTTTTTTGGGTCATCTAATGACTTCATGTTATAAACGGAATTCTATTTAAGTAGTTCTTAAAACTATCAAATTAAATTATCAAAATATGACATTTAAAATATAATATTTAACTTAAAGTTCTTTTCAATATTAAGAAATAAACAGAAAATTTATTTTATTTATATTTTTAAAATTTTAAAAGTTTTTTACTGTATATTTTAAGCGATTAAAAGTCTTTTTTAGAGCATATTTGCGGTTTTCCTGTTCATTATGATAACAGAAAGCTATATGCCAATTTTCATTTAGCTATCTTAAATTCCCAAGATTGCTTATCTTTTTGCCAAATTTTCCTGGGGTAAAAGGATTTTTTATTACAAAAGAAAAAATTCTTGGTTGAAAATTTCAACCTCCAATTACAAATGAGGAAAACCTTAACGATCGCTGTATAAGTTTTTAATACTTATGTAAATATTCGAAAGTTTTAAATTTTTTTTGATAAAAGCTCATATACATAAAAACATAAACAAATTTTACACATGTCTGTAATGAATAAATATTTTATATACATACATATGTATATTTTTTTGCACTAACAAAAAGAAAAATCAAAAAAGTAAGAAGTTATTGTCGGGTAAGGCCGACCATATAATACTCTACACCTGAACAAAATACTCTACACCTGAACAAAAAAAAATATGATTAAGTTTTCATAATAAAGCATATAAGTTGAATTGTACCTTGCCTCAGATATACTTAAGCCATTTATTGTGGATATTTAAGTTAAATTTTGAAGGGGGCTTTTTATAGTGGCTAGGGTCTAATGAGGCCCTATAATTATAAAGTTTATGGGGGTCATAAATTTTAGTATAGAACTTGGTTTTGCAGCTTTTTGTCGACATACAAGTATGTTAAACATAATTATGAACTTAAAAGTCCTATTTGTCGAGTTCAGTTGTATGAGGACTAGGTCAAATAATGGACTGATGTTGACCATTTTCAGTAGGCTTCGTATACGGTATTATAAAAGATCACGTGCCAAATTTCATTGAATTATCTTCAAAATTGCGACCTGTAGTTTGATTACAAGGTTTACAAGCCCTATTTGGGGGTTCAGTTGTAAGGGGGTTAAGTAAAATAATTAACCGATTTTAACCATTTTCAACAGGCTTCGTCCCTGGGACAATAAAAGGTCATGTACCAAATTTCATCATCTTCAATATTGCGACCTGTGGTGCGATTACAAGGCTTACATGAACGGACGTACAGACGGACATATCTAAATCGACTCAAAAAATGATTCTAAGCCGATTGATATACTTAAAGGTGGGAATAGGACCCATATTATTATGCGTTACATACATCAGTACAAACCAAATATATCCTCCCCACTAAAGTGTTATAGAGTATAAATACAAATCACCAGATTCCCTATTTTTGAAAACATTAATCAAAATACACAAGAGCGGGAATTAATGCGATTAAATTGAAAGACATAAATCTAAATTTAAACATTCAAACACAAATTATGCTCTTTTTATTTTCAGTTCGTTCGTTTATTGTCGTTTATTGTTACTATAAATAGTTAAACTCTGAGGGTACAAATAATTAACTCGATTTATGCCCACTGTTCGTTCACACACAAATTTACTGCATTCAAGCAGACAGTCAGTCAGTCAGTAATTCAGTCAATCGTTATTCATTGATTACTGTTGCTCTTGCTGTTGTCGTTGGGGTCTGTTGTCTGTAAAGTCTCTGTTAGCGGATTACAGTGGTTGTTTGTTTGTTTTTTTTTTATCGAGTTGGTTTAACGCTAAAGATGATGATGATGGTGATGGACCAAAGTTAATAAAAACTTTACGTATTTATGCAGTCGCACACATTTGTTCGAAAGACGTCGTTAAGTTAAGAAGTTGTTCGAAAACTAACAGCTCCATTACGAAAATCAAAAATAAATAAAATTTGAATTTAAAAAAAAGTAAAAAGCACACGCATACAACTCGTTGAAAAAAACGCACACAAAACAAAATTCGGGAGACGTGATCTTAAAAATACTAAAATATACAAAAACTACAATAATAAATAAATAAAATCAAAAAAAGAGTAAAAAAAAACTTTTGTTCAACATTTTTTCGGTACGAATTAACGTGTGTTTAATAAAATTGCTGCTTTTTCGTATATCCCGCGCCGCAAACAGTTCAAATTTACTATACTTCACTACGATCATCTAAAAAAAGGTGTGAGTGTTGAAAAATTACATAAAAAAAGTAAATAAAATAAGTTTATATTTAAACTGAGAGTTTTTTTATAAATAAGAAATGAAAAATCGAAAATAAATTATTTTACTAAAGTGGAAATAAAAAGTTTCTTTTGTACCTGTAATCAACGAAGAAAAAGTAAAAGTGTCCTTGAAATCAAGTTTTGTAACAGTGTAAGATATAAATAAGTAAATATCTAGCAAATTGAAAAGATGAGATTAAAAGAAAATATTGCACATATTCGAAATAAGTTGAAATAAAATATACAAATTTGTAAATAAAGACTCCATGCCCGGTATTTAAAATGTTACCCTATGTTTTATCAAATAAGAATATAAGGACTGAAAAAAATATATATTTTTACATAGATCTAGAAACCAAAACGTTTTAGCCCATTTTGAAACAGTTATTATGTAGTAGTTATCTTGCAAATTGAGCAATTATCATCACAGACCTAAAAGTGATCGTAATAATACATTTCGATTTTAAATTACAAAAATAATATTAATATGGTCTGCAAGGACTTGAATACGACCTTCAATAAATTTTTATATTTAAATGTATGATCAATAAATAATCACGTGTTTTAAATTATTATTTTATTTAATTTCATTTGTAGTTTTACATGATGTATTGACTAAAGTCAATTTTAGGCTTTAGAAAGTATAAAACGTTTGTTTCTTTAATAAATTACCCAAAAATATGTTTGATTGATTTAATTTGCATAAAATGTTTTTATTAAATTTAAAAACAAACAAAATAATATACAAATTTTAGCCATTTTTACACATTTTGAATCATAAAAAGAGATCTTTTGATTAATAGAAATTTTCATGTTTAGGTTTATAGGTGTATAGCTATATCGGGTGTTTTTAGTCCGATAGAACTTGAAATTGTTAAAATTTCATCCAAAAAGTGAATTTGAATAAAAAAAATCATTTTAATGATCAAGTTTAGTCTGTCAACCTAGGATATTATGTCGGGAATGTTGTTCGCATTTTCTTATGTTTGTTGGTAAAAACAAAAATCTTATATAGTCATCTGTGAAGGTAATATCGATGATCAAAAAGTCAGTTTTTCATATGTTCCATATATTATCTCGGCGAAAGCTCGCCATTGACAGAGTTTCACTACATTCTCTAGAAGCTCTACAATCATCTAAATCTACACTCTTTATGTACTACTATTCTGTATCCACTAATCTGAAACTTGTTCAGAAGGTTTCTCCTCCTGCTTTAGTTAGGTTTACCTTATAGGATCTATGAGGTTCTACCCACCATTTCTATATCCAAAGTGATTTAATAAGATTCCTTCTCGCCCATATTTTTATAGTCTGGCTTGAAATTACAAGTATAAAGCTAAAAATCAATATAAGTAAGTTTTTTTATGAACACAAATCTCTCTACCGAGTTTTATGAGAATCTTTCCATAATTATCCCTTCCCCCTATATAGGACTCCATTCAGAAAACTCATTTAACGCACATTACTGTTTATACACTGAAAAAAATCCATGACTAATATATGTATACGAAAAATGTCGTACATTGTACGAATCGTTCGTTGTTTCGCACCACGAAATTCTTTCGTAATATATATGAAATTGTACGAAATATTTTAGTATAATGCAAAATATTCTTGAAAAAATTAATTTACATAAATTGAAAAAGGGAAATTTTGAATAAATATGGTAAAATTTACGAAATATTAATTTATTCAAACATTTTTGTCCATTTTAAAATAAATTTTCTAATTTTAGTTCAAAATTATTATTATTTTTTTATGAAAATAATTCGAGAATAACATTATACTTTTTCTTAAATTTTATAAAAATGTTGTAGTATTATTTAATCATAATATAATTAATATCATTATGTTTAATTTCGCTAAAATTTAAGAAAAAAATATTACAAAAGGTTTTCGTACTTTCGTAAAAATAGAAAAGGGTTTTATTAAATAATATTTTGTATTATACACGAAATTTTTGTAAATATTACGAAAATAGAAGTTACGAATTTTTTTCGTAAAGTTGAGCATGGATTATTTTCAGTGTAGGGGAGCATTTACGGCATACTGTTTAATGGTGGGTATATTGTTTTTATTATTTTATTTTGAATTCATTAGGTTTCGTTCCGTTATCTAAAAATTAAGTTTATTCTCTCTTTCGATGTTGATTATTCGCGGGTGATCTGATACCTCTCGATGAGTATTCGGCTTAAGCTTTCTTATGGTTTTAGATGTAATCTTATCACCTGATATCACCCTGAATGCCTTCTAACTGTCAGTGAAAATGTTAATTCCTTGATAGATTTTATTCTTTTTGGCATCCCTGTTTCAAATTTTCAACACGTCTATTGGGGGTCCAAAGTAGGGAATATATTAAAAGTTGAACGCTTTTCATTATACCTACTCCACTTTAATGGGGAGGGTATATTGGGTTTGTGCTGATTGGACCCAATTTTAAGTATGCCAATCGGCTTAGAATCATTTTCTGAGTCTATTTGATTTTCAAGACCCAGGGACGAAGATCTGTCCATTATTTCACCTAGTCCCCCCATACAACTGAACCCTCAAATAGGGCTTGTAAACCTTGTAATCAAAGTACAGGTCGAAATTTTGGAGATAATTCAATGAAATGTGGGACACGATCTTTTATTGTACCGTAGACAAAGCCTATTGAAAATGGTCAACATCAGTCCATTATTTCACCTAGGCCCATAAAACTTAACCCGCAAATAGGGCTTTTAAGTTCATAATTATGTTTAATATACTCGTATCTAGACAAAAAGCTGCTAAACCAAGTTCTATACTAGCCTCGATGACCCTTATGAATTTTATACTTATCATTTGACTCTAGCCCTATAAAAAGTCACTTTAAAATTTATGTTAAATATCCATAGTTTTATTAAACAATAAATGTCTTAAGTATCTGATGCATTGTATTCTTTATTATGAAAACTAAATCACATTTTATTCGTATACAGGTGTAGGGTATAATATGGTCGGCCTAGAGTTACATAAGACGGCGTCTTATAAAAATTGCCATTACAAGTAGTCGGAAGTTTCTAGTTCATCCCTGTTTCAAAAACATCTTGAAATTTTTATATAATGATTTAATCAAATAATGTCTACTTCCTAAATACTAGATAATTTATGTGTTATTTAATCATTTCTGTATCTGTACAATCATTAATTATTGTAAACATGAAATTTAGTAAAAATATATATTTTGTGTTTTAAAAATAAATAACAGGTATATTTTTAAAATAATTTACCTATATACTTTCATATTAAGAAAGTACATACGTCAAATGTTACATTTGCAATTAAAAATCAATTTTGGTTAAAAACATTACGTATTTAAAATACTTATTGGGAGGGCAATGGGATGTGGTTTTTTATATTGTAATTCCGTTAATCACAGCCTACAATACAATAACAACAGCAATTCCCAAACATTTTTAAAACAAACGTAATTTAAGTGGTTAAAAGTTGCATAATTTTCAATATTTAATAATTCAGTTTCGTGGAGATTCCATTCAGGCTCTGTAGAAGCTCAGTTAATTTCTAGGTTCCGTGAAAAATCAGCTGATTAATTTTTGGCCTACGGAAACCTGTTTAAGATGTTTGCTTAACCGTGTGATTGCCGTTGAGTTTTTGTATCACAAATCAGATGATCCGTCCCGAAAAGGAACGTAGAGACGAACTGACGTTCAACGAACAATGTTATGTTCTGTGAAGAATCAGCTGATTCATGTTTCTAATACAAAACAACCTCACGATCAAACTTTCGACATTAAATGGTTTTTGTACGCCAAAAACGAATCAGCTGGTAAATCACGGAACGCAACGTATAAACTAACTAAACAAATCAGATGATCCATCACGAAAAGGAACGTAGAGACTAACTGACGTTCAACGAACAACGTTGTTCTGTGAAGAATCAGCTGATTCATGTTTCCAATACAAAACAACCTCACGATGAAACTTTCGACATTAAATGGTTTTCGTACGCCAAAAACGAATCAGCTGGTAAATCACGGAATGTAATGTATAAACCAACTAAGCCCTGAGCCTATAGTTACTACGTTTCCTACCGTAAAGAATCAGCTGATTTGAATTCAACTTCAACTGTCATTAGTTTGACAGTGATGTTGTCAAAAATTATTGCGTTTTATATAAAAAAAACTCTTAACAGCAGATTCCTCACGCAACGGAACGTACAAACTAACTAAGCCTCTGTGCATTTTCAAAATTCGTTGATAATGTCCAAAAAACAACAACATTTTAAATTTAATGTGGAATTGTTCATATATAAATATTTAACGTATAATTATGTATAAACGTCATAATAAAGAACATAAAATTGCAATTCAAAGCGTGTAAAACAAATGAACCATAAAAAAATAATCGTAGAGTTAGTTCGAGAAAAAAATCTCTTCCTCTTATAAAGTAACAAAAATGACATTGTAAGTTATGTTTCTGTGTTTTCTAATATACATATGTAGCCCTTTATAAAAGAAATCCATAACACAGCTATGCTCATAAAACGTCAAATCTTTTTAAGTTTTGCTTAAACATTGCAATTTATTTTAATCATTATTTTAATCATTTAAATTTATTTAGTTTTGTCTGTATGTATTTTAAATTTATAAATACCTGGTGTTATTATTATTTAAAATAAATTCGCAACTAATAAAAAAGTCAAGGTCGCTGTTTGTCTGTTTATTTTTTTTCTGTTTGTACCCTATTTTTCTTTATGGTTCCCCTTTCATATTCGAAGTCCAAATTAACAAATCACCCAAAAAATATGTATAATAATGATGTGAAATTTAAATAAAGTTTAACAATAAAATGATGTAAAGATATTAAAAATATATATAAAAAAAACAAGAAATATTAAAAAAATAAGTTATTCAAAGCTGCAATTTCAATTTTTGAAAAGTTGGAAAATAAGACATGTAAAAAATTTTGCATATTAATTAATGTTATTACAAATATATAGAAATTAACTAAAATGCTGTGAAATTTAGAAGAATAAAAATAGATTTAAAAATAGATTCAATATAAAATTATCATAAATTTATGTATGATAATGACCTTGATAGTTTTATTATTACATTTCTTGCGATGTTATATAATGGTCTGTGTGAACTTTAGCGTCTAAAAAGTACATGTCACTCAATTTATGCAATAAAGTTCTCTGATTTGTCGGAAGGAACAATTATTGCAAGTTTGTAATCTGACTAATTGGATATATAAACTGTTGAATGCAATTCTACCCGGCTCTTTGCCGGAAAATGGTTTAGAATATTTCCTTTGCAAAACATGATTGGAAGTGATTGTCTCATTATTAAATATGATGGGAGATGTCATCGTAGACTATAGACTAGAGAATATACAAGACTATAGACTAGACTACACAGTAAGCGAAGGACTAGACTATAGACTACACTACACTATAGAATAAACCATAGACTAGACTATAGACTAGACTATAGACTAGACTATAGACTAGACTATAGACTAGACTATAGACTAGACTATAGACTAGACTATAGACTAGACTATAGACTAGACTATAGACTAGACTATAGACTAGACTATAGACTAGACTATAGACTAGACTATAGACTAGACTATAGACTAGACTATAGACTAGACTATAGACTAGATTATAGACTAGACTATAGACTAGACTATAGACTAAAAATTACACTAGTATATGGACTAGACTATATACTACAATATAGACTAGACTACAGACTAGAATATGGATTAGACTATAGACTACAATATAGACTTGAATATAGATTAGACTAGAATACAATCTAGACTATAAACTCGACATAAACAATAAAATAAAATATAATAAAATTAAAAATTTACTATTTTATAATATAAACAGATATTTTTAATATTTTGCTAAAAAATGAGAGTTACTGGTTGCAGTAGTAACCCATTAAATAAATTACTTTGTATTTATGTAAAAGTGTCTATACAAAATCAGGTTGTACATGAGAGCAAAAAGAAACTGTCAAATTTAAACTACTTGTCAGGTGAAAAAGAGAAATTAAAAACAAGTCAGTTAAATCAGTTTAACGGTTTAAGACAGTCTTGCATTAGCCCTACATGTATTACACTTAATAAAACCTCTCACACTCAAACTCTGATTACTGTGAAGTTAAGTTGTGAGGCGTTAATAGTTGTCTCAACCGATTTTACTACATATAAACTAAATAAAAAATATTATTATGGTTGTAAATATCATTTGTATTGCCCCTTATGTTTAGCGTAGGGTGTTCAAGTAAATTTAACTTCAATTGCAGATAAAATGCATCCTCATGTAAGAAATAAATAAAATTAATTTTGTTTCAACCATGACTTTGCAATTCCACTAAGGTTTAAAATGTGTAAAATTTAATTTATCGACAGACCGATCAACTACTTACTGGTGGATACATTTTTTCATGGGTCATCAGTTACCGCATAACACAATAACAACAACAATTATAATGTCAAAATCAAGTTTAATAATAAAAACGAGAGTGAGAGTAAAAAAATAATGATCATTGATCAATCGTGTGGATGTGTGTGCTGTGTTGTGGTTTTGTTTGGTTTTTTTGGAAATTGCCAAAAAAGAAAGAGAGTATGTTTGTAGGTTAATTAAGTTTATATTGATATTTTTATATTCAAAATGATTTATAACAAAAAATACCACATAAATGAAAACCTATCTATAAAAATAACCATCAGTTTGATTTGAAAATATTTTATTAGACATCATGAAGTAGAAAGAGATTTTTGGAGAGTTTTTCGTTTCTTTCAAGTGTTCAAACAAAAATTGTGTAACTTTGTTAATATTGTAAAATGTTTGTTTGTAGGAGTGGTGGTAGTCGTAGACAAAGTTAATTATTTAAATTTGAAATCTTTAATTTATGTTTATTTATTTATTATATTTTTATTATTGTTATTTTTGTAAATATTGTGCAAAACTATTTAAATTATAAACAATTAATTTATGCAAAAACTACATCGAATGAAATGTAAATGTAAGAAACCATAAGATATGATTAATTTGTACTATAAAATAGGTCCAAAAATCGAGTTTTTTATACGTAGTACATGTAGTACATTTTGCATAATTTCATATGTAAATCGTTTGTAATTTAGCAAATCATGTTATTGCGAAATAATAAATCAGTAAATTTAAAGCGGATGTCAAGTTGAACTTGAGTTGCGAATTAGAAAAATCCGCTTAATATTGAATTTGGACTTGAATTTAAATGAAATGATAAACCTTTAATAAATATGTAATAAATTGAGGGTGATATCTGTTTGAGTTTATAACGGTTTAACATTAATGATAGGATTTTATTGAATCAAATCCGACTTAAATCGGACTATGATAATTCTTTGTCATGTATGGTCGAAAATAACCATGCAAAAAATGACTATAGACTAGTCTATATACTAGAAAATAGACTAGACTATAGACTAGACCATAGACTAGACTATAGACTTGACGATAGACTAGACTATAGACTAGACTATACACTAGACTATAGACTAGACTATAGACTAGACTATAGACTAGACTATAGAATAGACTATAGACTAGACTATAGACTAGACTATAGACTAGACTATAGACTAGACTATAGTCTAGACTATAGACTAGACTATAGACTAGACTATAGACTAGACTATAGACTAGACTATAGACTAGACTATAGACTAGACTATAGACTAGACTATAGACTAGACTATAGACTAGACTATAGACTAGACTATAGACTAGACTATAGACTAGACTATAGACTAGACTATAGACTAGACTATAGACTAGACTATAGACTAGACTATAGACTAGACTATAGACTAGACTATAGACTAGACTATAGACTAGACTATAGACTAGACTATAGACTAGACTATAGACTAGACTATAGACTAGACTATAGACTAGACTATAGACTAGACTTTAGACTAGATTATAGACTAGACTATAGACTAGACTATAGACTAGTCTATAGACTAGACTATAGACTAGACTGTAGACTAGACTATAGACTAGACTATAGACTAAACTATAGACTAGACTGTAGACTAGACTATAGACTAGACTATAGACTAGACCATAGACTAGACTATAGACTAGACTATAGACTAGACTATAGACTAGACTATAGACTAGACTATAGACTAGACTATAGACTAGACAATAGACTAGACTATAGACTAGACTATAGACTAGACTATAGACTAGACTATAGACTAGACTATAGACTAGACTTTAGACTAGACTATAGACTAGACTTGACTATAGACTAGACTTGACTATAGACTAGACTATAGACTAGACTATAGACTAGACTATAGACTAGACTATAGACTAGACTATAGACTAGACTATAGACTAGACTATAGACTAGACTATAGACTAGACTATAGACTAGACTATATACTAGACTATAGACTAGACTATAGACTAGACTATAGACTAGACTATAGACTAGACTATAGACTAGACTATAGACTAGACTATAGACTAGACTATAGACTAGACTATAGACTAGACTATAGACTAGACTATAGACTAGACTATAGACTAGACTATAGACTAGACTATAGACTAGACTATAGACTAGACTATAGACTAGACTATAGACTAGACTATAGACTAGACTATAGACTAGACTATAGACTAGACTATAGACTAGACTATAGACTAGACTATAGACTAGACTATAGACTAGACTATAGACTAGACTATAGACTAGACTATAGACTAGACTATAGACTAGACTATAGACTAGACTATAGACTAGACTATAGACTAGACTATAGACTAGACTATAGACTAGACTATAGACTAGACTATAGACTAGACTATAGACTAGACTATAGACTAGACTATAGACTAGACTATAGACTAGACTATAGACTAGACTATAGACTAGACTATAGACTAGACTATAGACTAGACTATAGACTAGACTATAGACTAGACTATAGACTAGACTATAGACTAGACTATAGACTAGACTATAGACTAGACTATAGACTAGACTATAGACTAGACTATAGACTAGACTATAGACTAGACTATAGACTAGACTATAGACTAGACTATAGACTAGACTATAGACTAGACTATAGACTAGACTATAGACTAGACTATAGACTAGACTATAGACTAGACTATAGACTAGACTATAGACTAGACTATAGACTAGACTATAGACTAGACTATAGACTAGACTATAGACTAGACTATAGACTAGACTATAGACTATAGACTAGACTATAGACTAGACTATAGACTATAGACTAGACTAGACTATAGACTAGACTATAGAATAGACTATAGACTAGACTATAGACTAGACTGTAGACTAGACTGTAGACTAGACTATAGACTAGACTATAGTCTAGTGCGCTCCTTAACCAGTGTGTCAGGTGGGAATCGAACCCACCACCTCCGGTCTACCAGACTGGAAAACTAACCACTAACCTACCGGAGGCTAAATAGTAAGATTAGATTTTGGTGCTAGCGATTATCTTGTCAATGAAAGCTGTTATATTTCTGAACTGAAGAAATTGGATGTTCCTATTTAAATCAGTATTGCCACAGACAACCAATCTGTATTAGCTAAAGCAAGTGGTCAGATACATTGTAAAATGGATTCCGAGTATGATATTCAAATAAAATAGGTTCTATATGCACCAGATCTAAGAGACAATATTATGTCAGTACGAAAATTAACAAAAGCTGGTGCTCAAGTGAAGTTTATTGACAATCATGCATTAATAAAGATAAAGAAGTAATTGGTACTGGTTTCATAAATGGCAACTTATATAATAATGCATGCAATAAGGATGGCATCGTCGTCTTGGTCATAAAGATCAACAAAGATTAGATTCCTTAGTTAAAAGCAAAATGATACTAAATCTGAAAAATAAAATTGAAAAGATTGGCTTTTGTGATGTTTACGTAGAAGCAAAACATTTTCGTGGTCCTTTCGATGGTACTCGAAATAGAGCAACACGAATATTAGAACGAATTCATAGAGATTTCTATAGACCTATAGATCCTGTAGCAATGGATGGTTCTCGTTACATAGTTTCATTTATTGATGATTTCAGTTATTTTTCTGTTATTTATCTTATAGAAGATAAATCTCAAGTGTTTAAGTCATTAAAAGAATATGAAGCCAAAGTAACATCAATGTTTGGTTCCAAAATATCAGAAATAACTTCTGATCAGGGCCGTGAATACCTTTCAAAAGAGTAGCAAGATTGGTATAAAGAAAACGGTATACAAATTGAGACCACAATATCATATAGTCCTCAGCAGAATGATGTCGCTGAGCGATTCAACCGCACGTTAATAGATAAGGTAAGAGACATCTAATATACCGAAAAACATGTGGCATGAAAATGCCCTAAATGCAACATACACGATAAATCGATGTCCAACAAGTTCGCTACAAAACTTTAAAACACCTGCGGAAATATGGTTTGGAAAGAAACCCAATTTGGCGAAATTGCGTATTTTTTGGGTGTAAAGCGTATGCGTGGAAGGAAACTCGATCTTAAAAGTCGTAAAACGGTGATGATTGGTTACACTAATAATGGATACCGACTGACTATGGGGGTTTAATTGTATTGATATCTTCAGATTCAATATGTTAAGTATATATTTTAAAGTCACCGATATGGAATCGGAAAAGTTCGGGTGCTGTGTAGAATGACTTGTAGATTTGTTAGTCTTTGTTCATATCTATTGTAAATAAAATTTGAAAATAATGGACCTAGAATACATTTTTTGTTTACTACTTGAAGAGATGACATTCTATGAATAATTTATGTACGTTTTTAAAAGTTGGTTTGATGATATTGTATATTAGTCCTTTTTATCTGAACATCTTTAAAAAATTGCTTTTATTTAATACATGTGAGGTGTAGATCATCATATAGTGGTACAAACGATTAATGTTTGAAAAAGGTTGCAATCTTAACATATGTCACAATAAAGTTTTCTATATAAATATTTATAAGGCAACAGTTCTATTAACTATTATTGGAGCTAGCTAGTTTTCCTTAAATCGTTACTATATTTCCTTTTAGTTCCTATATTTAATTTTAGTTCCTATATTTAATTTTATTTTCCATAAAAACTATTTGATTATTTTGCCCTTTTTACCCTTTAGAATCTGCACTGAATTGTGTAAATTATTTATGGGGATTTTCTTCTCTATTTCACATTGCTTCATTTAAGGTCGGTAAAAAAAACTTTAGTTACCAACTTGTTAAATGACTAAAGTTATTTTGCTTTTATTAACACACTTTGTTGTTGCTGTTGTCGTTGTTGTTTTCATTATACAGGTTAAAATATTTTGGTTTTATATTTTTTGTTTTTATTTACCTTTCTTTTAAACCATGTATATATTAAAAATTGGTATAAACTTGATGATGGTTTACGTATTTATACATCTGTCTGTCCAAAAAAAAAAAAAAAAAAAAAAATCATCCATTTATCTGAACCGTACGTCCGTCCTTATAGTATTTTGGGTATTTGTTGTTAATGAAACTTCGTAATTGTTTGGTAGTACTGAAATTATTACGCAATTTTAAAGTTGTTGGTGTGAAGTGTTTTTTTTTTTGTTTTGTTTGTTTGGTACGATTATTGGATATTGAAAAGATGAGATCGATGTAGAAGATGATAATGATTAACATTATCTTTTAGATGTATTCGATGATGAAGTTAATGAAGTGATTGTTATGAAAAATACGTATCAAATAGTAAGTTATTGAGGTTGGTTATTTGGATGAATGGAGGAAAAAAGATAAAGAAATAATATGTAGGTTAGTGATGTGTAAAGAAAACTCTAGAAATAGTTTAAGGGGTATTTCCCCCTAAATAAAATACAATAATTAGTTGACTTTTTCTATTAACAATTCTTATTTCAATATTAGTACGAATTTTGCGGTTTTCCCCAAAAAAGCCAAACTACGTCTTTGAGGTTTCTCACAAATCTGAAAGAATTATAGTAAATATTAATATATCATCAAATATTACAGACATTTGTTAACAGAGTATAATATACACGTGTATAATTAGACAATAAATGTATAATTATTACAAATATTCTAAAGT
Organism: Lucilia cuprina; assembly: GCF_022045245.1. NCBI lineage: Eukaryota > Metazoa > Arthropoda > Insecta > Diptera > Calliphoridae > Lucilia > Lucilia cuprina. Next base: position 34,731,969 of record NC_060954.1, read on the forward strand.
GCGGACGTGAGTTTCTAAAGTTCTAAAATATTCAAATGATCTGATCTCATATTGAACGATTGCTTTTGACAAATGCCCGTCAAGTCAACCATAACGAATTGAAAACATTTATTGCTAAAAGGAAATTTTTGACAACACAATTTGTCATTGACATTTTTTTTTTTGGGGAAAAAATTGGAAAGATATTATTTGTTTAAAATATTAACAAATTTGTTTTGAATTAGATTTTATTTGTTAATTAGTGAAATTTATTCCAATTAGTTGAATGACAGAAAGTCTAAAATCCATTTGTTGCAACAATGCAACTAGGTTAGCGCAATTAATACTCAATTAGTGTAATTATATTTTAATTTAAATAATTAAATAATAATTAATAAATACTTCAAGTTTTCATTTAATTTAGATTAATAAATATTATTTTCTCTCTTTATTAAATTGAGACAATCAATCTGTTTATAGTCCATAAAATCTGTATCTAAATACGATTATACATTGTTCAATAACCCAAATAACAAAAATGATAAACAATTATTATATAGTTATTTATTGAATTCTTAATGACATTGAAAATCAATTACGATTGAAAACTAAACACACTCATAAGTACTTGCGATCATTCCAACACATTCATATATATGTATTTCATTGTATTTGAATTGAAATGTATTCGGGCATATTTTTCTAACAATATATAGGCAATGCAAGGTATTTAAATTTTTTGACACTTTGTATGTTGGGTTTTTAATAATTATCAAAAAGATGTATTGATTAAATATTAGAAATAAAAAATTAACCTTCACAGATCAATTATTTTGTAGAAATATATATTTATTAATATATTGTATACATTTAGGTTTACGTCAATAAAAAAATAAGTTTATGGAAAAAGTTTGTTTATTCTTTTCATCAGTGATTCCCAAACTTTTTGTTTTCAAAACAAGAAGCTTACAGAAGTACTTTTTTGTGGGAAAATACCTTTAAGAATATGACTCTGGAAGTGTGCAAATTCACTTAATTTAAAAAGCATTTATGGATAAAGCCTAAACTGAAAACCTCTCTTGCACGTGCAGCCAATATCATAACAAAATCCTCTAAAATCTGATATTATGAAGATACGATTACCGAAACTGCAGCAAATTGTAACCAACTGATTAAGCATATTTCATAAAATGGTTACGATTAGGAACAAGAAACGTTCTCATGCAATAAATTTCGAAAATATAACATAACTGTTATATGTATTTACGAAACCCGTTTGCATGAGATTGGAGAGCTCACAACATCTTGCAATGCAAGAAGGCCAATCATGAATGAGTGGCTTCCTGTTATAGTAATAGGACTGTAGGGGCAATGCTATGTACCAACTGATTTAACTGTTCTGACAATTTGTAGAAAGAATATAGTTCTAGTGATGGAAACTTCTCGCTCATGAAGATGGCAATGGAACAACATGTCACCGGAGAAATGCCTTAATAGTAATTTGGTAGTATGAGGAATATTATTTCCTCATAAGAATATACAAATTGCATCTATATCAGGAGGGAAAATTAAATCCATCGAAAATTATTCGTAGATAAGAGTAAAGACAAAATACAAGATCGAAGAACCTGATTTAAATCCTTAAGAACATATTTACTCGAATTTCGAAACAACACAGGGCAATATATGTCGGTTACATGAAAACATATTGAAATCCTAACATATTTTACATCCAACAACTACATCGTAATCCAGAAAATAAAAAATAACACTCTTGGATGTAGGCAATTAAAGGGGGGCAAATTGTGCCCCTATCAAGTAAAAAACGAAATCCATCGAAAATTCTTCCTTAGATAAGCTTAAAGACATAATACAAGATCAGAGTACATAATTTAAGTTCCTAAGAGCAATTTACCGGCATTTCGAAACAACAACCCATCCCTTGGATATCTGATCTAACATTTAACGAAAGTGAATCAAAGAAGGAGTATAAAATGTCTTTTAAATTTGGCAAAATCACCTGGTTAAAAGTCGAGAAGCTCCAGAATATTGGAGAAGATGTTTAATAACCTAGTTATAGGAGCCAGGATAACAATATGCGAGATCATTATAAAATATTGGTTAACAAATGGATGAGACACTATTCCTTACAGCTGTCTGGGAAAACAGGAACATTATAACACACTTCCGTGTAAGTGTAAGCTTTATTCCAAAAGATATATTATTATTATTTTAAAGCCACACGGAACTTTCGAGATATTTGAAGCTATAAATCTTTTGAACAACTGCAACGCTCCTCTAATGGGCAATATCAGATAATCAATAACCTAGATATGGCATTTAATCCAGTTCAATTTACGAAACGAAGATGTTGGTTTTCGATCACAAAGATTCTGTATAGACCACGTAAAATGTGTATGGATTGTAGTTGAACCACATGAAAAAAGATCTCTTTGCCATATTGTAGACCATAGATGTATCAGTCAGACGTCAATGCTAGTCTTAAAAATTAGATGAATGTAAAAGTTCTCTTTGCTAATGCATCGTGCCATATTCTAGTAAAGCTTTAACAAGGTATTATATGGAGTTTTGATACGAGGTCTATCTACTTCCAAGGTCACAACCTGCAGGAGAAACTTAACGTGGTACAGGAAGAGGGGACCATGTTATGCTCTGAAATCAATATTGCAAAGAAAAAGTATATGGAACACCAATAATACCTTGGACTTCTAGTATATATATAACCTCGACAGCCCTTTAAAGAACAAAAATAGGGGACATTTTCCTCTTTGTTTGGCAAAACTGGGACTAATAGTAGAACGAATTAAAAAATCTTAAAATTTAGCACCTAAATCGGAGTCTTTACTGTATATTGCCTTTCCGAATAAGGTTAGATTGCGTGGGTTGCTTGCTAGTTAGCGACTAACTCGGCCCATTGTGATACCCTTAGAAATACCACTACATGTTCCGGTGATGGTTCTATAAGATTCAGCACATTCCTTAGTAAAAAATTTCAACATTTTAAAGTTTATTCACCCATTAACCAAAGTAAATTTCACATTTTAAACACTCGTGCGCTTAATTATTTATGCACTGAAATCTGTGAAGCGCGTTGAGTATCTAATCGAATGCTAAATTTAATGTTCTTAACATTTAAATCGAGTTTGTAATACAAGTACTTATTTAAATATTTAGCTACTTGAGATAAATATTTGATAATAACAGTTTTTATACCCTATACCACTTTAGTTGGGAGGGTATATTGGGTTTCTACTGATGTTTGTAACGCACAATAATATTGGTCCTATACCAACCTTAAAGTATACCAATCGGCTCAGAATCATTCTGAGTAGATTTAGCCGTCTGTCCATCCGTCCATGTTAATATTGTAATCAAACTACAATTGCAATTTTGAAGATAATTAAATGAAATTTAATATGATATTCCATTGTCCCAGGGACGAAGCCTATTGAAATAGTTAAGATTGGTCCATTATATTACCTGGCCCCCATACAACTGTACCCCCGAATAGGCTTGTAAAATTTGTAATCAAACTACAGGTTGCAATTAGATAATTCAATGAAATTTGGCTCATGATCTTCTTTGGTACCGTAGATGAAGCCTATTGAAAAAACTTAACATTGGTCCATTATTTCAAATGACTTAAGTATATCTGAGTCAAGGTACAATTCAACTTAAATGCTCTATTATGGAAACTAAATCACATTTAATTCGTATCCAGGTGTAGTGTATTATATGATCGGCTTCGCCCGACTATAACTTTTTACATGTTTTAATGTTAATTTAGTTGATCGTTTTAAATATTACCAAAAAAGTGGAAAAATAACCGGTTATTGGATAAAAGGGCAATAAAAATCAAAATAATAATTATACGTTTCTATAAATAAAAAACACAAGAAGCTTAAATATTTTTGAAAACAGATTTTTGGTGGTTATCAATGAATTAAAAAATAACTTAAGTTTAAAGTAAATATATTATTCTATTAATAGTTAATTTTATATGTGAAGCTAAATAGGTCAATAGTTGTAACTTTGTCCAATTTGTCCAATTCACAATCGGTGTTTTACGGTTGTATGTCGTAATTTCTTTATTATTGATTTGTTTTTGTTTCAAATAAATTTATTTGAAAATTTTTTATGATATACAAATCTACAACGATACGACATAGATAGTGAATTGGACAATTTAAATTAATTCTTTAAATTATTTAACCATAAATATTGGACTTCTAAAATAACATCTTCAGAATAATGAAAAAAACTTCGTTGTATGCAGTTTGGCATACTTCATTCAGTACGAGTATGTCAATCGGATAAGAAAAATTTTCTGAGTCGATTGACTGTTTGTTCTTGTTAAGCTTGTGAGCACGATACAATTTTTTAAGAAAATTGGATGAAAGGCTTTTTTGGTCTAAAGAAATGGATAAAGTCATTCCATTATTTCATATAGCCACCATACCCAGAAATATAGTAGAGTCCGACCGAACTATGGAGGCCATTTTCAAATGTAAACCGATTTTGTCCATTTTGAATACCAATCAAACTGCAACAATAGTTTAGGTCCTATCGTTCTTTTAAGAGACTGACAGTCTGACTGAGAATAAGAACCTAGAAAATTTCAATGTTACAAATGAGATCAAAGATTTGTAGTGGAAACTAGATAATTCAAATTAAATGTTTCACTTTTCTTAGTTTCTTAATCACTTTCTGGTTAACAGTTTTTCAAATCAGCCAATAAAACGAACAGTTAAAAAGGAGTTCTGTACCTATGTATATCGGAAATGTATTGTACAGCCAGGATGTATGATAACTTCGACCGAACGTTCGGTCGGACGCTATTAAATAGTATCTCGAAAAAAAGCGGCACAACTAAATTTTATACAAATTTTAAAAATACTTTTAATGAAATTTTTCCCTTAAAAGTAATTCCTCGTAATATAGTTGGTGGTTTTTCGGAATTAGTCCATATTTTCCATAATTTACTGGGAATATAAATTTCTTTTCAGACAATGGTTTAAGTTTATAACGCTTTTAAAAATAATATAATTGCGGCAATCAAAATATATGTCCCAAGTTCCCACTAAAAGCTCTATTTCGATAGTTATTCTGATGTTTGACATAGGTTTAGGTTACATGGTTTGCTCGCTAGTTAGCGAGTTCACCCGAAGGCTTTGTGGCCCATTGTGATACCCTTAAGATTTGCCATTCCCTTATGTTGAGAGAATGGTTTCCCTCCCCAATTTCGTTGACTACATCTTTTCTGAGGTCTCCATGATAATGAGTCGGTATTTCTAATAAAACCGATCATGTTTACTAGTAAGCCCGTTCCCACGACAATTGGATCTTCGCTCCGGAACGACCCGAGTCATACTCGGCCAAAGATTGTCAACCCAGCAACAGCTGTATCAACCGAAAGTTTTTTCCCCAGGAAAGAACTATCGGCCACAGTCGAGCTGTTACAACAACAACTAGTAAGCCTGGGCAATCACATAGAAGATGTTGTAACGATTCCACTTTTTCTTCTTCGAAATAGCTTCTACAGTAGATATAACGTGGCTAGCCCATACGTTCCGACAAATGTTCAATCATACAGGGTCCAGTAATTATACCAGTTAGAAGCCTAATTGAGTTCTTACTAAGAGACAAGTAAGACTTAGTCCTATCCTTTGTCTGAGTGGGCTAGATCAGACTGGATATCTCTTTGCGCAAGGGTTAAATCTTTGGACGACCCTTTTGTTGCGCATTCATCAGGTATTTCATTTCCCAGGATACCCTCATGTTCATATCAATTCAACGTGATATTGTGTCAGTTATACCAATGATTGAATACAATTGAGAAGACATATCGACTTAAAGACATTGATGCTAAGAGCTTTGATTAAAGCAAATATTTATATTTATAGTCCAATTTTCGTGATTTAGTTCCCAGATTCTTATCGCGGCTGTATCGATGGCATATATTTTCGACTGAAGGGCTGTGCAGATTTTAGGTAGTCGATCCCATACCCCTTTTATATTTGAGCTATCAATATAGATTGAGTTCACGTCGTCTCTTAGGACAGTGTTCGCGGCCTAATCATTCCCTTTCGATATTCTGATCTTGAATGACCTATTAAAATGTAAGTTTTACATTAACATCTGCGTGTGGGAGTTATTTTACGGTGGTACTTTTACAACCACAGCCTGGACCGAAATCATTCCTAGAAAAGAGCGTAGCATTTGACACCACCAGTTAAAGTCCCGGCAGACTTCAATTATTGACGAGGTTGGAGGTCTTCAAGATAGAATGCCCGCTGTGCTCCTGTATGGCTATATGATAATATCATATAACTCTTACAGAGTGTAAAATAAACAAAAAAAGGTCGATCAATGTTATGGTCCGATGTTCAGAATCTAGGAATTTTCAATCAGTATAATATCTTAATATTCTTTCTCGTCTAGAATACATACCATTATACTGTCTTCGGACCTGATTGAGTTGATTTTTTTCATTAGGATTATTCCATATTATTTATGTGGTTTAATCCACATGATTTTGATCAATCTTTGAGCTCTTCTTATTTTAATTTTTTACCAATTATAGCGTGCATATAAATATGTGTAAGTTTAATTGGAACAGGATGCTAATCACTCCATGGAATCAATGAAAAACTTGTCATTGAGGTCATTTAGTGCTTGCAGCATTAACAATTGAATGCCTTCAAAGTAATCAAATAAACTAAAGTGTTATTTGCTTCAGCCAAAAACCACAATTTCTTTACAAATATAATTTGCACCGAAATGAATTTATGAATAAATTTAATTAATATCTAAATAAATAAATTGTTGAATGAATAAAATGCGCAAAATTTATTTTAACAAAAAAAATTTACAGAAATTGTTGCTGGTGTTGGTGATGGAAAAAATTAAACCATGGTTTGTGCCATATTTAAACTAAACTGTGGTTGTTATTATTTGTTTTCTTCTTCTTCTTTTTCGCCTTTTTCTCTTTTAAATTTCAAGGTTAATTTAAACTATTGTAGATGTATCTTTTTTTATGACTGAATGACTACTTATTATGTGTATATTGGTTTATATGTATGTATGAAATTTGGAGTTTACGAGTGCCCCATAAGACAAGATCAGTACAAGACACCAACTAATCTAAATAGTTGTAAATTTAACATAATTTTTTTTTATTTTTTAAGTAATTTTTTGCTTTTGAATAAAATTATTGTGGTTTTAGGGTTTTTTTCTTTAATTTTTATTTATATTTAGTAGTTTGTTTTTAAGTTTTAAAGTTGTTAATTTAAACAACAAACACCTACTAAACAAAGCCAGTATTTGTTTTGTTTTTTCATCTATCTCTAATATTGGCCGGCTCCATCAGCCAGCAGCAGCAGCTTTGGGTCAATAATTGCATTAGCCGTTTATGGTTATCGTACGACTGTGAATCAGAGTATCTTTGTGTGTATGTATTTAGTTCGAAATCTGCTAATGAATTGCCAGCTGCAGTGGCCCAAATAAAGTACACAATTATATATATATTTTTTTATAAAAAAAAAATTTACAATTCAACAACATTTCAAGAATCGTTTTAAAAATTAATAATATTTATATGACCTTTTGGTATTTTTCCCAAAAATTTAACCGTTTTATTTTCTGACTGTTTCGGCGACAAAATGTATAAAATTTATTAAGTTTATAAACTGAATTGTTAATTTTTAAGCCATGGAATAATGTCAGTTTTATGTTTTTCATTTTAAATTAAATTTTTTTTATAGAGTGGAATATTTTGGTGTATGTTTGAGTGCATTTTTTTTGGCAATTTAGTTCATACCAACCCTTTGACATGCGTTAAGGCCAAGATGTTGTAATACGAAATATTAGTAGTTTTTGTTACTATTTGTTTTATCAGTTGCACAGTGGCTTAGAAATGTTTCTTTATATACATTTTTTAATAGATCTTTTATTTTAAAAAGGAATTTACATTGAACTGGTATTAATTCGTAATTTTTACAACTTAAAATTAAATTGGTCCATGATTTCTGCGTGACTTGCTTTTCCTACAATAATTTGGGTATGTTTGAGCTTGAAATATCGTTGTATCCTACTATACATCCAAAAGTTGGGGAATCGAATGTCAATTGAAGCAAAGACCTTGAAAGACTGTTTTGCTTGTCCGAAATGCGGCTTAACATAACAATAACCCACCCGAAGCATAAGGGATCATATGTAAAGCACGTCCAACCAGCCGAATCAGCACCAAGCCAAAAATCCCTGGCGTTAAGGTGATGCTCTGTTTTGGTGTAATCAAAAGGGTCATCTATTAAAAGTTGTTGAAATCTTACCAGATTTAATGACCAAAGGGAACATGTACCGAAGTCGTATTGGCCGAAAAACGATCATAATATGAAGACAAACAACAAAGCGTAATATTGCATCATGACAACGTTAGGACCAATATTGCTATATCTTTTAAAAGGTTAGGATGAGGGAATGACCTAGGCCACTAAAGGGCTTGTTGTGCATTACATGGCAAGTATTGGTGGGGAAAATCTTTGCGATGATATCTTGGTCCAATGTTTAGGAAGACTGTTTCTTCTTGTTTTATGCTGAATATAACTAATGCTCCTAAATGACTTAAAAATAACAAAAAATCGACATGGAAGAACCTAAATTTTTGTAACAAACTTCATGAGGGCCGACCCCATTTTACGAAATTCTATATAAATCGTCCATATTAGGCCTAAGCCCCCAATAAAGAATCTATTCCGAAATTTAAGAGGTGGGAAGAATGTATAATATGTCAAATTCGAAGAAATATATCTAGGAGACCATTGAATCTGTGGTGGGCTCCTTTGCATAATAAATATACACGGGAAAAGCTTAATATAGGGTTTAGATATTATCGTTCGATATTCAGAAACTTAGTTTTAAAATAATATTGCTATTGAGATATTTGGTTTTATTTCGGGAGAAGACTGGAAATGTCAAATAAAAGTATTCCAGAATATCATCATTTTCTAGCCAATATTTTCAATTCAAGAATGGTTTTAAATTCGATAGGTTAATTTCCACGAGTTTTGTCCTACATTCACTCATTCGTTACCGATTACTTCCTAGTGACCTCTTAACAATCAAATGTAAAGCTTACTTCTTGGAGAGTATTTGGTTATGGCTCGCCTTACAGTATAATACAATTTTAAATGTAACCAATCGCCCTATAGTTCAAAACTACTATTTGTTTCGATCGATGATGAGCACCCTCTGTGGGAGACGCTTCACTATAGAACAGGATATCCGAAATGATAAGCCGTTAATTTTGTCATGAAATCGGTCAATATTTTAACTCATATTTTATGTAGTTCCGCTATCTGAAAATTATCAATTTTAGATTTCGAAAACTTTTACTTCTTATTTCCACTAGATATTTTAAACATTAGCTTTAAGTAATCTTTAAATAACATCCTTAATTAATCTAAATCATTATTTCATTTTTTAGCCTTTAACACTATTTGACCATGACGACGGTAAGATGGAAAATTTTATTTCCACTAGCGGCATTGGTCATTCTAAGTAGTGTGGAAATTTCGCGGGCCAATCGTAAAAATGTCAGTTACTATTTACCAATAAACACAACTCTCCTCAATCATTATAACATAGTGAATAATGAAAATGATACTTTAAGAAATGACCAAGAGATGGTAGAGAATGCTATAGAAGAGGAAGAAGATGGAGTGGATTATAATTTAATATCACCCTCTTATGAGACGCATCTAGTCAAATCCTCTATTATTTATGGTTTAGCTAAAAGTGTCAATGCCAGCAGTGTCAATCAACAATGTTATAGACATTTGAGAAATATTCAGAAGGGCATATTGAGAAAGGAACCATGGGCCATGAAAGGTGAGTACGAAAAAATCGCATATTTGGTTAAAATAAGATTTTAAACTTTAATTTCATTTATTAAGCTTTGGATGCTTCGGGCTCTAAACCGGCCGGTTTTGTTTTTGGTCAAAATTTCTGGTTTGGCAGTCAAGAAGCCTGTGGTGCTGTGCGCCGTCCGGTGGGCATAACTTTATCTGAGAACTTTCCACGTGTTATGAAATTGGGTATTATCAAGGAAATTGCTCCCTTCGATATGGACTATCGTGTGGTGTATTTGCGTCATAATTCGCCTTGGCAAGTTGAGATCAAATTAATGTCTGAACAAATCATTCACGTTGGCCTATGTTTACCCTCATCTTGTGTTTCGCATGAAATTCAACAACTTATGGGAGATTATGTTAAAGAAGGTCTTTTTGTGGAGAATGATATATATGACATACAACCTGAAGTGCTTTACATGAAAGATTTAAAAATATCGGAAAACTTTTTCGAAAGAGAAAGTTTTAAACTGATCAGTGTATTTATAGCATTTATTTTGGCCATGATTTTAATTGCTTCACATCTGAGAGTCAAACCTAAGGAAGTTGAGCCAAAATTGAATGATATACCTCCTCTAGCTGAAACAGATGCCTCTACGAATGACAATATAGCAGATATTAATTTGGCTAATTATCCCAAATTACGTAACTTTATCATGTGTTTTGACATCCAGGAGAACTGTGCAAAAATCTTTTCCACGAAGGATTCTAAACCTAGTGAAATACCCGTCATTAACGGTTTGCGTTCTGTATGTGCTCTATGGATTTTGGTGTTTCATGTGGTGTGGTACATGTATTTCACTGTAAATAATAAAACTTTTTTGATCTCGTATGCTGAAAAGGTGTTCTTTCAATATGTCAGTTCAGCTCCTGTCTTGGTGGATGTATTCTTTACTGTGAGGTATGTTGGGAAATTGTTAAAGGTAATACTTTAGACATCTGAAATGATTGTATATTCCTTTTGATTTCTTTACAGTGGTTTCTTACAAACTTATAATTTTCTAAGGAATTCGGAGAAAATGGAAATGATACGCAAAAATTCGTTTGTCCAAAATACCAAACAATTCTTTAAAATGTTTTTCCATCGTTATTTGAGGTATGTTTTTATAATTCAGAGAAATTTTCTTTACGTGTTAAAAATATTTTGAAAATTAAATCGTATTAAATTTAGACTGGAACAATTTCCGAGTTTCAGAAGCTAAATAGCCATAATTTGTGCCAACTTCCAACAAATTTGACTAGGTCCAAGATCCAAATTATACTTCTTTAACCAACATGTGGTAGTTTGTACTAGGTAGTACTAAACTTATTTTTCTCTTGACTATAGGCTAGAACATAGAATAGACTACAGACTACTACATATACTAGACTATAGCCTAAACTATAAACTAGACTTTAGACTAGAATATATACTAGACTATATACTAGATTATATACTGGAATATAGACTAGACTAAAGATTAGACAAAAAACTAGACAATAGACTAGACTGTAGACCAGACTATGGACTAGACTATAGACTAAACTATAGGCTAGGCTATTGACTAGACTATAGACTAGACTAAACTAAACTATAGACAAGAATATAGACTAGACTATAAACTATACTATGAACTGAGCTATAGTTTAAACTATAGACTACACTATAAACTAGACTATAGACTAGACTATAGACTAGACTAAAGACTAGACTATAGACTAGACTAAAGACTAGACTATAGACTAGACTAAACTATACTATAGACAAGAATATAGACTAGACTATAAACTATACTATAAACTGGGCTATAGTTTAAACTATAGACTACACTATAAACTAGACTATAGACTAGACTATAGACCAGACCATAGACTAGACTATAGACTAGACTATAGACTAGACTATAGACTAGACTATAGACTAGACTACAGACTAGACTATAGACTAGACTATAGACTAGACTATAGACTAGACTATAGACTAGACTATAGACTAGACTATAGACTAGACTATAGACTAGACTATAGACTAGACTATAGACTAGGCTGTAGACTAGACTGTAGCCTAGACTATAGACTAGACTATAGACTAGACTATAGACTAGACTGTAGACTAGACTATAGACTAGACTGTAGACTAGACTGTAGACTAGACTATAGACTAGACTGTAGACTAGACTGTAGACTATAGTCTAGTCTATAGACTAGACTATACAGTAGTCTATAAATGTCTTCGACGAAATTCGGGCTGTAAAATCCCCGATTAGTTTAAATCATTTTAGTTAGGCCCGTCCAATAATAAGTGTACAACATGACTTGAAAATATTTCTTGCATATTAATTAATGAAATCAAAAACAAAACTAAATTATAAAATTCTATTTCACAGACTTGGTCCCCTTTATCTTGTGGTAATGGCTGTGGTGGATCTGCTATTTGTCTACATTAGCAAAGTGTCAGTTTATCACATCAACGAAAGATTTGATGAAAACTGTGCCAATTATTGGTGGCGTAATATTTTATTTATTCAAAATTTATTTGATCACAAAGATATGTGTCTCAACTGGACCTGGTCGTTGGCATGTGAAATGCAGTACTTTGTAATTGCCACCATTTTGTTATTTACCTATGCCAAGTGAGTTTTATTAAAAAGAAATAATTTTAGAATTTGATAACTAATTTTTAATTACTTCTAGACATCCCAAATTGGCCAAGACTTTAACTATTGGCTGCTTTATTGCCAACATGGTATGGTCATTCCGCATTGGCTTAAATATCAATTTCCAATTATCATTCGATACCTTTTTTGCCACCGGCACTGAAATTTACATTAGTCCATTTGTGCGTGTATTGCCCTATATAATGGGAGCTGTAGCTGGTTGGTATTTCTTAGAGCATAAGAAGCGAGAATTCGATTTAAGTGAATTTCAAGAGAAATGCTTATGGAATTTATCATTGTTGACATTCTTTATTTGCATTTATTCGACCGTTAAACGTGACATGTCCTATATAATGGCCATATCCTTGTTTGTTTTGGGTCGTTTGCTGTTTTCGTTAAGTATTTGTTGGATGATTATTGGCAGTGCTACTGGACGCGGTACCTGTTGGTCTAGATTTTTGGAAGCCAAACCGTTTCAACATTTGAATAGACTTTCATATGGAATTTATTTATTAAATCCATTTGTGATTGCGCTATTTTTCGGTTTAACCAGTGTCAGTACCCATGCTGATCCATTTATGTTGGTAAGTACATAATTAAGTAAGTTCATAAATTATGTTTTAATTCTATCTTTCTTCACCACCAGTGCGTTCTCTGCTCGGGATTCTCCGTCATCACCTACTTAGCCTCTATTGTCTTCTCTTTGGCTTTTGAGATACCCTTCTGCAACTGGTCTTCACTGATATTGAGACGCACGAGTCCCAAAGTCAAAAATGCCTAATAAAGATGCTTTTTCTTTTAATATAATTTTTAAGTTTTGGAATAATTACATTTATAAATTCTATTTTATACTTTTGAAGTGCACCCCAATGCACTCTGTTTTATATGCATATTGTGATCATTAATCCATTCAATCTCTAACGAGTATCTTACATATATAAATTGTGTAATTTTATAATAATAATAATTTTATTTGTAACTATTTTATTCATTTTAGTTTCCTAAGTCATTAATATTAAGTTTATCTATATATTTCCCTTCTAAAGGAAACAAAAAAACCCCGATAATTTAATTTAACCCATTTTGTGAATAATTGTATATAGAAAAAATTAATATATTTGCCCAGGGATTATAACCATTGTATATTAGTTAGAATTAAATTCAATGCGTAGAAACATTTAATAAAAAACATACATATTTTTCATGTCATATTATAATAAATGTTTAAAAAATTAATTAATTCGTTTTTTTCTTCTGTTACAATACCCAGCAAAAATAGATCTTCCAAAGAAGTGAAAAAGCAATAGAATTTACTCCATGAAAGAGTAAGAAGTTAAGATTTTAACACAGGCTTGTCATAGGATCGATGTTCTTTTTATTTGATTTCAAACTCACAACATCCGAAGTCATTCTCAGGAAGTAATTTTTATGTTTTATTTGGAAGTTATTAACAAGTAAAATTGTAGTATTATAGAATAAAACTAATTTGATTCAAATAATATTAACATAAATAAAAAAATTTCACGCATTTATCAATTAACTCCAAAATAAAATTGGTTACTTCAGAAGATTACGGTAAAAAAAATTTCACCATGATGTGTTAAAAAACAGTCATTACGAATTTTATTACAAAAAATCAAAAAATGCCAATTGTAGCCCATTTTATACGATCTACATTAATCCGAGCTCTACATGCTTAACTTCATATTTCTAGGTTCAAAATTATAGATATTTTAAAAAGTACCTTTTGAAGAACAAAAAAGTACCAAAAACTTCTCTTTATATGTGTTCCCACCTAAACCGGGCGCTACTTACTTAATTTCATGTTTCTAGGTTCATTATTATAGAAAATCCCAAAAGTACCTTTTGTAGAACAAAAAAGTAACAAAAAAAAATCCCATTTTAAGATTTCGAACCTAATCCGGTCCTACATACTACAAATAAAAAATCTAAATTTTTTATGAAATTTTTAGAGGTTGTCTCAGATTTTTGCTCATATCTCCGGTTTTGCTGATTTTTAATAGGGATCTTCTCGAAAGCATGCCTAATTATTGAAGATTCGTATTTCGCCGATATCTGGGGTCCTCTAAAAACTGATTTCAACAAGCAAACAGACGGACAGACAGACGGACATAGCGTAATCAACTCCGCTACCTATAAGGATCCAGAATATATATACTTTATGGGGTCGGAAAATTAACTTATAGAAATTACAAACGGAATGACAAACTTGTATATACCCTTCTCACGAAGGTGAAGGGTATTAAAAGATGGATTCCTTTCATTTCTTTCGACGTCAATAAACAACATTTCCACAGAAGTTAAAAAATTCACTTAGTGTTACTTTTGAAGTGGTGATAAATGTTATTCTTTTGGAAGTACTTTATTTTATTTTTGATGGGTACATACATATTTTCAATGGGTCACGACCCCAAAACTTTAATTTTTTAAATATAGTTCTAATATTGCAGATTAAAATGTACCAGAAAGTCCCTTTTTATAAATGCTTTTTTATGTATATTATAGATTCTCATTTACTCAGGAATTTGCATGTTAACCTTTATGGTTCAATATTGTAGGAAGCTCAAAAAGTACCCTTTAATAGATTCTCATTTACTTGAAGAACACAAAAATACTCTTTAATAGGTTTTAATTTTTTATGGACTCTATAGGTACAATTTTATGGTTCAAGGTTTAGAACTATATAAATCCCAAAAAGTTCCCTTTTATACATTCTCATAATGCACTTAAGACTCTAACCCCCATGATCACAATGTCTGGTTAGTTTTATCTTAAGGTTAAATTGACAGTTTTCATACAAACAACATTTTAATCGGCAGAATAAATTAAACGATAACCGGAGGTGGAGTTAACGGGGCTAAGGCTAATAATCTTATTCTCTGGTTATGGTTTAACGGTTAGATATTCTGCTGGTTAAAATATTTTTTCTATGAAAACTGTCAAAATGTCAATAATTTATGGATCACGTCATTTTCGTCAAATATTTGATAGGTGTGAACGTTGCTTAACACATCGAAATATTCATCTGAAACCCATAAAAGTATAATTATTTTGGGTCTTTATTAAATTCTAAGACGATCTAGCCATTTCCATCCCTGAAAACACGATAGAGTCCAAATGGAAAAAGCTAGCGGAATGAAATTTTGCAGATATCTTCGTTAAATTTTGAATCAACAAAGTCGAAAACTCGAAAATTGTAGAAACAAGTCAAAAATAGCCGAAATTTTTAAAAAAGTGGAAAAAAGTCAAAAACTCCAAAATAATCGGAAAACTGGAAAAAAGTAAAAAAAAATAGTCGAAAAAGTCGAAAATAGTCGAAAAGTAGGTAAAAGTAGAAAAGTCGACTATTTATAAAATACTTATAGTAGAAAGTCTAAAAGTCGACTTTTAATTAAATGAAAAAAGTCGAAAAGTCGAAAAATCGACTTTTTATAAAATGCAAAAAGTCGAAAAGTTGACTTTTCGTTTCAACTATAGAATCCTAATTATAATATATAATTGGTAACAAAAAGCGCATCTACTATATGAAGAGTGAAAATCAAACCCTACTGTTATCCCTATTTGTTAATAACAACTGGAGTCGCTTCGGATCTGAAAGAAAAACCTCGGCTCCTCTCAAGGTCACATAAGTTAAAATCAGTAAAATTAAGAAAGTGTTAAAATTAAAAAACAAATATCTTCCTGGAATACAAACAGATATTTTTAACAATCTACCGCATTCGAAATGATCTTGCTACGTGCTCAATAAAAAATTCCCAACCATGACCAGCCCAACATGTAAACCGCATGTTATGATGCGGCTAAGTTTAATAATTCGCTAAAAAATATAATAAATAACACAACAACTACAAAACACAACCATAAGCAGGAAGAAATTTTTAAGTTTGTTTTTGACTTTTTTTACCGCAAAATGAGGAAATGAAACCTTTTTTCCCTTTATGATAAATGGTTAGAGCTTCTTCTTCAAGGATGTTGAGGGGTCTTTTTCTAGTTCATTGACGCGGTTCTGTAAATTGTATTTAATAATAATTGAAATTCTTAAAAATTAACTTAAAATATTTCGATGGATGTCTGCCTGTGTCTGTATGTTTAAAAGAAGTATGTATGTGTAAAGATAGCAAACACAGCCAGAGCACTTGTTTAACATTATGGTCAGATTGTTCAATGAGTACAAAAAAAAGTAATAATCATAATAAAAATAAAGTGATCTTTAACATTTTAGTTGACTTAACCGCACCTCTTTTGGGTAAATTGCTTTTGTTTTACTTGGTTTAAATGTATTTTGTCATCAAAAGTTAATGGTAGGTAATTGTTTTATGAATCTTAAATAACAATAAAAACTATTTGTTTTCTGTTTTTTTGTCATATTATGAATTTAAACTCGTTAATTACTAATTATTTATTATTTAGTGCGTGAATAAATTTAGTTTAAAATATTGATTATTTTAATTAGAGGTGAGTATCCTTCTTAATAATTGTTGACTTATTAATATAACACATACATTTGTTTGTCCTATGTTTATAAATTCAGTATTTTGGACACAGTTCTTAAAAATGTTTCAATCAATGTTTGTAAAGAATGCTAGGTATTATGTTATAACATCGCTTCCCATAGTCAGAAACTCAGTTTCCCGAATGTATTTGCTAAGTAGTTTTCCTTTTCCTTTCTTCATAAGAACTTTTTATGTATACCCATAAAGAATTCTTAGCCTGTTTCGGAGCGCCCGGTCACATAAAACTGGCACGTTATTGAAGGCGCATTCAATGTCCAAGCATATCTCCTGTACGTATATATAGGTTAGGTTGATAGGAGGATGTATACTACATCAAGTCCAAAGAAACACACCTAGGCAACAGCCGGTATTAGTCAGGAATGTTATTTCCGGAATAACATTTGGATCTAACTTCGACGAATGCCTGAAAGTGGCAAAGAAATTGCTCCAGAGTTTCACTGTCCTCTCCACATGCTCTACATACGTCTGAATCCTCACGTCCAATTTAGCATAGATGTGCTCGTAAACCTGTGTGTCCACTCAGAATACGTACTATCATACTAACTTCATACTTGCTCATTTTGAGATTGTTCGTCTTGCTCTCATCAGTGTCACCCTATAGGAATTTCGTGGTTCTACTCACTGTTTTATTATTCCAAGAAGTCTTATGGGATTCTCTCACCCATATTTTTAGTTCAGCTTTTGTTGCGTCGAATTGTTTTGCGTTTGTCAGGTTAATTGCCCCGAGCCACCCTCCCTTTAAAGCTATTACATTCGCTCTTTCGCAACCGACTACTCCCGAGTTTGCTGGTACCCATATGAAGTGAACCTTACCACTGGGAGAGTATTCAGTTAAAGCTTTCTTACAATCCAATACGGTCTTAGATTTACTTTTATCTCCTAATTTCGCCCTAATTGCCTTTTGGCTGTCGGTAAATATATTAAGCGCTGTGGGGCCATATTTATTCTAATCCAATTTACGCATTCCGTTATTGCTCGTATTTCTGCCTGGAAGCTTGTGTTATGATTTGGTAAACGGTGCTATTTTTCTGCTTCTGGATCTGCAATATAGAACCCCAGCCACACTTTATACCCCAATTTAGATGTTCCGCTTGACCAAGACATTTTATCTGGGATCAGCGTTATAAAGTTGCCTACATATTCTGTATCTGGTATACGATCAGGCACATCCGATGATTGTGTATAACCTTCCAATGCGCAGTTTACATAGTTTGCTATAAATAATTCCCTTTGGTTTAGGTTAAGAACGGTTATACATCATAAAAAACAGTGCATATCTACTCGAAGACCATAAGATCCATTGTGATTTCCTTCAAAAAATGAAGATTCAAAAACAGAAAAAAACACAAGTAAGTACCCTAAAGAATAATAAGATAAGAAAGAAAATATTTGCCCATCTATGAAGCCCAGTCAAGGAAGTGACTAAAGCCCTTGAAAAAAACTAGTAAACTGCGAGAGTCAAGAGCCGCAATAGAAACCATTCCTTCATGGAACCTATTATATAGCCATTTTTGCTGAGATTCTGTATCCTAGGACAGTAGCAAATTATAAGATCGATCGACTCTGTTTTATCCTCATCCTCGAATAACCTACAATAGCCCGGTATATTGCTGTCCCAATTACAGACAAAGACCCTAACTGAGCAATGTTCTGTTAGCATTCCTACCAGAGTTTATAGACTGAGTGTATCCAGTCCTAAAGGTATTTTGCTGGCTCCCATATCAAGTTTTGGCCATAGGACCTTTAATACTTTGCAATTCAATCTGCTATTCCATGTCTTGTTTATGATGTGAGGGATTCCTTTGAATATCAGCCTGTAATAGTGACAAATGGTTTGTTTTACCATCCTGTCTCTGTCATATTACAAGGATATATGCGAATTTTACGAATACATTGAATATGTTTGACAAATAAGCCAAAACCAGTTCCGCCTCCTTCTGTAAAGGTGACAGGAAAATATGATCCGGTTCTGTAGTTTTAAATGGAGCAAAACTCTTGATTGCTTCCTTAACCATGACATTTGTATCTATGTTAGTTTCTACTAATCTCCTAATCATGGCACCTAGTATACCTGTTCCTGTGTTCAAATGTCAAAAAATATATAAAACCGAAAAATTTATAAGAATCTACCCAAGATTCTGGATCTACTCTGTTCTCCTGGGCATAGCTTCGAGGCAAATAATATCTTTTATATTAATGAAATCCATAAGGGATTGTCTCCTGCGATTGATATATATATATATGCTACCCAAGCTATAAAAGTGAAAGTTGGCAGTAACACTTTCTTTATTTTTATTGTTCATCATGACCGACGTTGGTTTCGGAGAGTCGAAAGGCATGTAAACAGATGCAAAGTATATCTTTCTAACCCTGTTGATAGGAGGTCATTCATGGTCATTCATTAAACTGTTTTTTTGCGAGTTGGTGAACAACTTTTGCTCAATGAATTTGACTCCTTTGGGTAGGTTGTATTGTCTACACATGCAATCTTCCTAATTGTGGAAAGGGCAGGTGCACTAGAGAGTTAGTGATTATCTCCTCGCGTTTACGATTTGAGTTATGAACATAGTTTGCTTGTAAGGGCTTGTTGTAAAAGTCCTTCCAATCGCCATCTTCCAAATTTTAAGATAACATATTAAGGATTGAAATAAGACAAGACTTAGAGTTTCGATAGTCTGCTCAAGTTCTTTTTTCCTGTGAAAGATATCATATTTCTCCGCGGACAGTTCAGTGTTTTAACTTCCAAGAATTTCCAATTCTTTTATATTTGTTGTTAAAAGGGATTGTTTACCAGCTTTTCCCGGTGTTTTCTCTTGGTATATTTAGCGCCTTGTGGCGGGTATTTTTCTTTTCAATGTCTATATTATTCTATCTAGTTTTTATGGGCCTTTTTTGTGAACTTTGAGTTGTAGGACACTGATATATATCGAACCCTGGACACATAAATTTTCTCTGTGTGTGTTTATTTGGTTATTATATCCAGGGGTATATATGTATGTACATCTAGACCTTTGGTCCTATAAATTGGTGAAGTTATTTAACTTGTGATCTTGTAGTGATTTGCGTGACTTTATTAAGGAGTTTTTCTTGAAGATGTTATCTAAACGGTCCCTTGGGAAGCATTTGAAGTTGAAACACAAATCACAAATAATGTTTATTAAATTATTGCAATTTATATTTCGGAATAATTTCGGTGATGTTGTCAAGACAACAGAATTTCACAGAGTAGTGACTATGGGACTTTTGTCCAACCAATAGTCTATAGGTGTTGTTGCCAAACAGATGCCATTCCATCTGTGAGATTTTGTTAGTCATGTATGTTAAGATGATTAACATGATGCACATATCAGCTAAGCTATCACACCAATTGTAGGATTATTATCAGCTCCTAATCTGGGCAACAGACGATTGGCATTGTCTTAACCGCCATGGATTTTTCCAAATAGCATTAATGTTCAATTTGCAGCCACTCTAATAATAAGATATATAACAAATTTATTAAATTTCAAGATAAATTTAATACATATGTATATATGTATGTACGTGTGCAAGTTTACTGAAACAAGTATTTTATAATTATGTCCACAAGTTAAATGTGGTGCATATTTCATACTTCCAATGGACTCTCTACAAATGTCAGTATGAATAACAACAATCGAAATATAATCAGACAGTTTGTTATTGTTATATAAGTATCACTTAAAGCAACGCCATCGGCCACGTCTATCAACGCTAATAGTTTTGCGCTAAGCTGCACTTACTGCAGCTCCAAATTGTTTTGTATGTGTGTACGTGGTCTATTGGATAAAAAATCAACTACAACTGCAAGCTTTCGAAACCCTTTCGCTACTCCAATTTCACATTCCAACTGATACTAACTTACTCTATTGGAAAAACTATTTTTCATTTTCAAAATACATTTTCATTTTTCATAGACAACTGCTGTTTGGTTGGCTGGCATTCAGTTGGTTTTTGTGCTTTAAGTTGGAAACAACCGTTAACGTGTTGCAATCGGAAATGTGGTGCGGAATAAATCGCGTTGCACGAGCTGTTGCGGTGGCATTAAGTATTTTATGCGTTTTTGTAGTAAATGCTTTAGCAGTGGCGATGTCTCCGACGCTGCCGCCACCGCAGCAATTGGTACTAGATAACGAAAGTGTGTTACGAACGGAGACGTTGGCCGGGGTTCAACAACTGGTTGAGCATAATTTCCTTGTTGGTATAGCCAGTTTGGGTGTTTTATATGAAAATCATACTCAGTGTGGCCAAGAACTTGAAATAATGTTAAATGCAATGGCCAAACATGAAGTTTGGGGATTAAAAGGTGTGTGAGTGTCTGTCAGTGTGTGTGTAAATGAATGAATATTGTGTTTCGCATGAATGAGAAGTACTTGATTTCATGATCAAGTGTAAAAAAACAAAATATGTACTATTTTGGTGTTTTTACATGTATTAAGGGTATTCAGTTGAAATATTAAATTGCTTTAAGTTCTATGAAGTAATCAAATGATTTGTGAAATTAAAAAATATGTCGTAAAATAATTTGGAAACCCCTATATAAAAGTGTAAATTATATATCCAGCCAGCAAAAAAATAAAACAATATACCCAAATTTTGTGAAAAAGGTGAAAATCCAGTAACAAGTAACACAAGTTGTCAATATAAAAAATTAAGTTTGTCCATTCAGCAATATTTTTCCAATGACAATTGCAAAGTGTTTCAGTGTACAACTGTGTCATCGAAAGAAAGCCAGTTTAATTTTACGTTAATGCTGAATTTGGAGTCTTTCAAATGTTGTTTACCAAGAAAACATATACATATGTTTTTTTTTTAAAAAATGCTGATTTAGTTATTCTCTTTGTAACAATTTAAATTATTGGTCGTTTACCCTCAAGCATATTTATTTTGTCACAAATTACAATAGTTCCATAAAAGGTCTTAATTAGAATCAACATTACAACATAGAGTAAATGGAAGAGTTAAGTGCCAATGATATCCTCGTTAAAAGAAACAAACTCTAATTTTGTCAGCATCTAAATTAATATTATTAATAATATTACGATAACTTCGAACTGAAATTATTATATAATGTGGAAGTAGTAGCACTACTATGACTTTCAATAACAGTAATTTAAATAGACGTGCTTTTTTAGAATTTCCAATCAGTGTTCCCTGAGGGAAGAAATATTAAGAATAACATGGTCTACAAGACATTTGTGTCTAATTTTGACAAAAGCCTTATAGTGACAAAGTGTTTTAGAGTTTCGTTATCCTCTTTGCATGCTTAATATCCATCTGAATACATTCGTACCATATGGTATAGGTGAGTTCCCAATTCTGTGCATTGACTCAGAATACCTACTATTAAACTAACCTTTCATTCCGCTTTTTTTTTTGATCACCCCATAAGATTTTTGTTGTTCTAACCGCCGTTACATTATACCAAGTTGCAGGATTGGGGTTCTCTGCCTTATGTTGTTAATTCATCCCATTATAGTTCTCATTTTATACCCGCCATCATTCGTTTTTAACACATCGAAATATTGGTAATAGACCCACAAAAGTATATTTATTCTGGTTCCTTATTAAATTCTAAGATGATCTAACCATGTCTGTTCGTCCGTCTATTGAAAACACTATAGAATCCGAATGGAACGAGATAGAAGATCGAAATTTTCCACAAATTTTATATATAGGTAAGGTTTGTTTGGTAATGAAAATAGGCAAAATCGGTTCACGTTTTCCCTTACAAGTGGACCCCAGAAAATCAGTCTTAATGGTCATATCTGTTTCAAAAGTACGAATAAAACGATAAACTTCGAATACAGAAAAGCGAAGGAATTCGACAAACATATTTTTTATACAAGTTAAAATCTCTCTACCAAATGCATTAAGGATCGGTCCATAAGAAAATTACTTTAACGATCTTTGCTGACTAAAAAATACGTGAACAGTTATGAAATTTTATATAAGAAACATTTTTAGGAACGTAATTTTTCCTACCCGATTTCATGCGGAAAGTGTCGCGAAGTGATATTCTCTGTAACGATATTTTGTATGAACCAAAATTGGTCTAAATTTTTTTATGAAAAACGGTCAAATATTAACACTATTTCTCAAATAAGGTCCTCTTCAGTTAATTTGATAAATAATATCACCTAATGTTTATAGGGAAACATTTCTTTTAAGGCATACGATTTGATGGTGGGTATATGAGATTCGGCACATCCTAATATAACACTCCCACTTGTTTATATTAAATATATTCAATCTTTTGTTGCTCCTGTCTCAAGTACGCGATTGGACGTTTTCGATGTTTGTGTATAGAATGCTAATGTGCCCAATATATATTGATAAAATTCCCTATAATTGGCTTTGGCCTAGAATTTAAAGCAATGAATTTAGAACCAGAAAAGAAAGGCTAAAATAGTGCTCATAATTCATTAGTTCCTAGATTAGTTTACCTTAACTAATTGAATTCAAGGGCCAATAAAATTACCACAAAAAAATTTGGAGTAACACATCGTAACACATCGAAATATTGCTCGTCGACCCACAAAAGTATGTCTATTCTGGAACCTTTAATTAAATTTTAAGGCGATGTCCGTCCTTCTGTGTGTTTGCCTGTCTGTTGAAAGTACAGTTATTTAGTATTGAGTAATATCGGCCCCACGATATTACTCAAAAAAAGAATGCTCCCCGCAATATAGATTTAAGAGTCATTAAAAAGTTTGTTCCAGAAATTATACTGTAATGTATGATGGACACTTACACATATAACTACTTAGTAATACAAATATAGAAACGTAATTCCACATAAATAAATTCTATAGAAACGAAAATCTTTATATATATATATATTTTTTTTTGAAAATTGGGCCAAAAATTACTCTACATAAGAACTCCATTATAGCATTTTTATATAAAAACCCCTTTCTTTCTAGATAGAACTTTTAAGTTTATCGTTGATTTCATAGAGAGATCGTCATTAGTAATCTAGTTCTATAGTGTTTCGAGATTGAAAGTTTTTTTATGAAGGAAAGATACCTTGCTAACTATATCTGACTTTGACATGATCCTTGTTTCATGTCTGGAAACTACTTTCGGTTCAAATTTTATAAAAATAAAATAAAAATTTATATTATTTTTATACATTTTTATGACAAGCAATATAACAATAAGACATGTGTATGTTTGTGTGAAATACATGTTATTTTTTTGCACTAACCTATATTTTTAATAATTGTGCGTTATTTGACATATCAATATCAATATGAACGGTGGAGTTTTCAAACAAGTTTTCATTTCTGAAAACTCGTAAATTGTTCAATGTGAATGTACCATAAAAAAACTACACAATTATAATCTTGGCTTGGTAAATTGTAAATGTTTATTTTTGAAATTGGATCACAATTATACATTTCATATATAACTGAACTCTTTAGGTGTATAACTTTTTTCGTTGACTAACTTTACCAGATAAATTAATTTTTGTTTTAATTTAATATGGGGGTTGTCTGCCTATTTATTATCCTTTTTTGACCAATGACGAAATCGGTGCATTAGTGAAATTATTTAAAAAAAACTAAAAAAGTATGACTACCAAAATCGGCGGAACTACATCCTATATACGCCTGATTCTGTCGATAATGTTAAAGTTTGTATGAACAACATTGACATTGGGTTAAAATGAGCAGAATATCGTACATATAGCTAAGAATCAATAACAGCTAGGGTCTCGGCGCCACTTTCGTAACAACATGAATATTAAGGAAAATAAAAATAGGCAAAGTCTCATATCTCGGAAACTATTAAAGTAAAACATTTATGGATAAATTACATATGCTAGCAATAGGCGTGATACCTCCTATTGGAGTTAAATACAAAAATTCGTAAAGCAAAAACTATTAGTGGTAGAATCTAAAATAAATCGTAAAGTAAGTTTTATATAACTATTATTTTTAGAATAGCAAAGCAGACTGGCTATAGCTAGTTTCATTTAAACATTAATGTCTCCAATTTATTTGAAACAGCCCATACTTAAACATACTGCCATATATAAGGGGTTTTTAATCAGTTTTTTCTATATATTGCTACAATATGTATGTATGTACCTTTAAATTAAGGAAAAATTCAATAGGACCCATTTCAGTTAATTCATAACTAGTGTAGGGTATAATAACGTTCGTCATGTCTGACTATACCAGGATACTTCTATTTAACGCATTATACCAAATACGAGTAATTCGTTAAAAAAAATTAAAATGTAAATCGAGTTAAAATATGGACTTAATGTAAATATTGTAACACTTTTAAAAATTCCATAGTGTCCATGGACATTTCGAATCCCTTTTTAAGGTTATTTTGCCTTTAAACATAGTTTAAGTACCCAATGTGCATGTTATGTCTTCATTTATAAAAAATATTAATTTAAATTATGTCATTTTCAACTTGCGCAACCAACTCATGTAAACTTAAACATGAAAGCGTTTTCAAATATACAGCTGTTTATTATTTAACACTCTATAACTCAACATAGCCAAATTTTAAATTTTCTATAAATTCGAATAGCAGCAAGAATTTAATAAAATAAGTTTCGTGGTTATAGACTGTTCTATAGTCTTAACTATAGACTGTTTTATAGTCTTAACTATAGACTGTTTTATAATCTTGTCTATAGACTTATTCTTGATATTTTTAATTCAGCTTTTCGACGCTACAAAAGCCTTGACTATAAGATGTTCTAGATAGATTGCTCTGTAGTATTGGTTATAGATATTATACTGTTTACTTTAGGCTATTCTATAGTCTTTACTTTAGACCGCTCTATAGTCTGGGATATAGACTGTTCTATAGTCTTGACTATAGACTGTCTGTTCTATAGATTTAGAAATCTATAGTTTTTACTGTACTGGTCTATACTATAGAGTGTTCTATAATCTTGACTATAGACTGTTCTATAGTCTTGACTATAAACTATTCTAAAGTTTTGACTATAGACTGTTCTATAGTCTTGACTATAAACTGTTCTAAAGTGTCGACTATAGACTGTTCTATAGTCAAGTCTTTAGAACTTTTCTATAACCTTTACTATAGACTATTCTACATTCTTGAATATAGACTCTATAGCCTTGACTATAGACTGTTCTATATTCCAGTATAGATTATTCTATATTCTATTCTTGACCATAGACTCTTCTATAGTCTTGAGTATAGACTTTTCTATAGTCTTGACTATAGACTTTATACTGTTCTATATTCTTCACTATAGTTTGTTCTATAGTATTTACTATATGTATATTAGAGTGCTCCAAAAAAACTAAATTTCGAAATTTGCCCGTCTCCCCCTCCAAAATTGTTGCCCGTCTCCCCCTCTAAAATTGTTTATAAAAATAAGTCGTGCAAAAAATTTGGTCAATAGGACTACGTTAACTGGTGCCGCAACGGCTCTGAAGTTTGAAGATGCATTTACAAGGGGAAAATATGCATTTTTTCAGTTTTCACAAAAGTTTTGTCATTAAATAATTAGTTTTGTATTTTATTGTCAATGAATCGTAATGTACACAGAATTAGCGTTACAAAAAGATAAAAAACACAAAAATTGGTTAAAAAATGTAGAAGTTATTAAAAATTCCCCAGGCCATTATCGTGTCTCAGAGCACTTGAATTCGAAATGTGATAAAAAATAAACATATTTTTGAAAATATTCTAATAAAACAATTGTAGTACTTAAAATACATCTTTAGTTACTTGAATATGAGTTTTTGTCCTTATAGAATAACGTAAACCTGTTCTCAGCTATGGTTGAAAAATTTTGATATTTTTAACGGTCGTTTCAAAATTCAAATTTAAGTTTTTTTTGATACTTTGTTAAACAAATTTCAATATTTTTGGGAGAACTCATAGGGATTTATGGACAACAGATTAGGGAATAAAACAGTAAAAAAATAGAGGATTTCGAGAAAAACCCATTTTTATGAAATTTTTTTTGGAAAATTAGTCTTTTTATTATATTGTTTTATTGAAATATGTCCAAATTGACTTGTTTTTAAAACATCGGGAGTGCGGCACCAGTTAACGTAGTCCTATTGACCTAATTTTTTGCACGACTTATTTTAATAACCCATAGAACAATTCTAGGGGGTGGACGGCCTCTAGGATAATTTTTTTCCTTCATACAAGCTTGGAGCATAAAAAATAACTGAAAAAATACATATTGCAGGCAACATATCTCGCTAAAAAAAATAGAGAAGCATTTAAATTGTTTCTACAAAAAATCTCCTAAATGAGAAGATTAATATATATATATATATATATATAACTATATATATATATATATATATATATATATATATATATATAATATATATATATATATATATTTATATATATATATATATATATATATATATATATATATATATATATATATATATATATATATATATATTAAATTTAAATATATATATATAATATATATATATATATATATATATATATATATATTATTATATATATATAATATATATATAAATATATATATATATTATATATATATATATATATATATATATATATTATATAAATTTATATATATAATATTATATATATATATATATATATTATATTATATATATATATTATATATATATATATATATAATTTTATATATATATATTATATATATATATATATATATATATATATATATATATATATAATATATATATATATATATATAATATATGTATTTAATTTACAGATGGAACTTTGTTTAAAATCTAATAAATAATGTAAGTCGTTAGTGTCGACAACGACAAGATAAAAGTGAATAGGAATAGGAATAGGAATGTACTGTATAAAATTGTGCTTATAAGAAATATTTCTAATTGGAAATAGGAAATTTTCTTACTTGTTTTAATTTCTTATTGTTATAGAAATAAAATTAAAATTTACTAATATGATATTTAAATTGTTTTCTTACAGTTTTGGACTCATTTGGTTCAGCTCCTAAAACATTTACTTGGGGGAACTATTTTTGGTTTGGTACCCCGGATTTATGCGCAGATCTTAATGACCCGTTCACCATCAGTTTATCACATTCACAGCCACCAATTTTCAATGCCACCAGTCCGTTTCCAGTGCAATTCTTTGTGGTGTATTTAAATTTTACCACACCCTATTATATAGACATTAAATTACCCTTCGAGGTGAGAAATAATTCTGAAATTAAATGCATGTTAACAACTAATTTTAATTTTTATTTTCAGAATCTTATTCATTTGGGTTTGTGTTTGCCAAAAAGTTGTAGTGTCTCCAAAATAAGTTTCTACACCGATATTTATTTTCAAAAGGAGTTATTTCAAATGCAACGTAATTTTAAGTTAAAAATGAAAGCTTTAGATGCAAAAGCTGCCCATTTCAGTTGGAAGTATATTATTCAAACAGGAAGTATTTTATTTATGTAAGTACGTATGTGTAAGAAATTTTTGTTAAATGATACCCCTTCGTGCTGGCAACACTTTTAACAAAATCTTTTCTT
Source organism: Lucilia cuprina (assembly GCF_022045245.1). Classification (NCBI taxonomy): domain Eukaryota; kingdom Metazoa; phylum Arthropoda; class Insecta; order Diptera; family Calliphoridae; genus Lucilia; species Lucilia cuprina. Next base: position 34,760,590 of record NC_060954.1, read on the forward strand.
AATTTCTTCCAGTACGATACTCATAACAACCACTCTATTGGCAATATTCGCCGAAATTCTTTATAATTCCAAAAATAAAATAAAGCTTCAACAACAAACATCACATATGAACAGCAAACTGAATTCACCAATCAACGGTATACCCACCACCAACAACAATATCCGCAACCATGAAGTGCCAGCAAATCAATATGACTTGAGCGAAAGTTCCATATGGGAAGAGCTTTTGATGTGCTTTCGTTTTTCGCTTAATTATAAAACCGTTATGAGTTTAGAGAATTCAAATTCGAATTCAAAATTTTTAACTGCAATGACGGGTTTTCGCACCATCATCTGTTTGTGGATAACAGTATTTCATGTCTACTACTATTCCCTGTTTGCCATATCGAATACACCCTTTATCTTTGCCAAACTGGAGGCTTTTACTTTGCAGCCAGTTTTGCAGGCCTGTTTCTATGTGGATGTTTTCTTTATAATGAGGTTTTTGAATGAAAAAACTTAAAGAATTGGCTGTTATTTTATAAAATTATTAAAACTAATTATTTTCTAGTTCTTTTCTTTTAGTAAATAACTTCCTATCAAATGTCAAATTATTACAACAAATAAGACGGCAATCCTGGTGTGGAAATTTAAAACTTTTTATTCGTTCTTTGTTGCAACGTTATATACGGTAAGTTGTTTGAGATTTGATATTTAGTTAAATGAATAATTGTTTAACTTTTTTACAGTTTAACTCCTGTAATGATTGTTACAATGCTGTTGAGTACCATGATTTTGGATTTTCTTAATATGTATTCACCCTTTCGTTTAAGCGAAAATAGTGGTTTCTATTGTAAGACGTAAGTATTTATTTGTATGATGACATTTTTTTATAAAAGAAATTATACGGGTAGCATGTAAATTACATTACAATCAGTGTAATTGTATCTTTTTATTTAAAAATATTCTAATTGTATTTTTTATATATGCGAGGTACATACATATGTAAAACATAATCAAGTATTGATCAGAATCTATTTTGTTTTTTCTCAAATAAGATTAATTGACAAACAATAAGTAACTAGAATTTTCCTAATTTGTTTATGATGGTTTTGTAATGACAAGTTTTATTCATATACAAAGAATAACATATTCATGCATATTAGGGTGTCCCGTGGAACATTTTCAAACGAATTTTTAAACTTATTGTAAAGAGAAGGGAACTGACAAGATAACTTGTCGCGGTATAAAGGTTAAATGCAATGTCAGCTCTGCCCTAGATGGCTGGCTCCAAGGGATCACCTGTCAGACGGGTCATAGGACGAGCACGATACTAAGCACTACACCTCCCACCTGACAAACGTCTGTTTCCTATATTGGGCGGTCTGTCAATACTCGCTCTATCGATTGCTTCTCCTATTACTGAGGTAGGCATCAAGCGTCTGTTTCCATATTGGCCTGCTTGATGGTCTGTTTAATCTCAGAGGGATGGAAGCTTTGTTTCCTGATAGTAAAATGCGGAAACCCCCACACAATGATGTCACAACAAGAAAAATAATGCCCCTCGCATCCAGTTCGGAGCTTAACAATCTCCGGAAACCCTATTCCCATGGCGGCGACACCGGGCTGTGGTGAATCGAATGTTACCGGCGCCCAAATAGTCAGGTGGTAGCACCAGGCCTGTCTAATTCGCAAGCTTCCTAAGCAACAACAAAACCCACAAGCAGTCGGCCCAAGCTGGCTGCTTGCTAACCAATCCCTCGCAACAAACCTTCAGTTGTGGGTAAGGTCCCCAGTGGTGAGGTACCTCTGTCTGTTGTGACAAGAACCTCCGCAGCCGCGAGTGCTGCTCTAGCTGATCAAAAGTCAGCCACTTCTCTGCCTTCGGGTGACAAACGCGTCTCACATGTGCCCCTTGTGCAAAAGAGGAATCTTCGACCCTGATGTCCGGTTCCTTTGAGTGGTATATCGATTTTTATGTCTAAAGTCCACATGTCCATTCAACATTCGATCTTTCGTAGTCCATTATTTCGTAGTGGTCTAGTTCTGTAGCTGTTACTCAATCTAATACGTCCTAAATTTAACTATGTTTGTTTGTTTTATTCCGTTTAAAACCATACGTTATTAGCTGGACATCTTCCTGGAAGCTAGTGTTGTGATTAGGTAGATTGCAGTGCATATGTTTATATCTGAGATCAGTATATTAAAGTTTCCGCCATATCTGTGTCTGTTATTAAATCGAACAAGTCCTATGTTTGTGTATAGCCTTCCAATTAGTCCAGTATTTGTCTGGTCGCATAAAGTTAAGAGAAGTACGTTTGTAAGTTTTGTTTTATATCTCTTAATAGAAAAAGAATCTAGCCACTTTACCAGATCCGTAGCATCATGCACACAACGAACTCTTAGCATGGTTTTCTAGCATTAGATCTCTTATATTATAATGTGTTCATTAAAATTTCTGATCAAGGATTACAATACATTCTTATGGTTTAAGTTAATTCCTCAGGGGATTTAATGATGTGAACCTCTTAATCAAACTACATGTTGCAACTTTGAAGGTAACGCAATATGTTTTGAAATTAAAACTTCTTTTTCATCATATATAACGGAATAGATTTTGAAAATCTAAATTTATAAAGGATGCCACCAAAATATTTACTTTCCCAGCAATAACTATTTATTTTTTTTCTTCGATCACCAAAAAGTAACTAGATACAAATGTGCCTTTACGACTTTCCCGAAAATCAAAACATGTTTCCAAACAAGTTTTAATATCGACTATCTTACTAATTCCTAATTAGACCTATCCTCTAGATATTTGGCTACCGATTTTATTAACAAAGTCCGATTTTTTTAATATTTGAACCGATTATTACGAAAATTGGTGATATGTTTTTATAAATATAAATATTAGATACATATCGGAAGGTCAGGTTATATGGAAGCTAGAAGAAAAAATGGACCGATTTCAACCAAAAGTATTACACATATTAATTTATCTTTAAAATTTTGACCTGTACTAACAACACCTATTCCAAAACAAATTACGCAATATATTGAATTACTTATTAAATTGATGTAGTTCTTTTCATTTATTTAACACATTTTTATTTTGTGAAATTTCCTTATAGCAACTGGTGGTATAATCTCCTTTACATACACAATTTGCTGGACATGAATGATATTTGTTGCTCGTGGACCTGGTATTTAGCATGTGAAATGCAATATTTTATTTTATTCACTGGATTGTTGTTTGTGCATGTTAAAAAGCCAATTGCAGCCAAAATAGTATTTGTCACATTAGCACTGGGATTTGTGGTCATCGGTTGGATGTGTAATTTTGGCAATGGAATAACATTTGAGTAAGTAGTAAGGACCAGTAGCAAATGATACTGTTCCACATATTGATGTTGGTAAAGTAACAAATTGTTGTTATTAGATTATACACATACATATGTACGTTTGTATGTTGCAATATGCTTGTCAACGAGGTATAAACTTTAAACTCCTTTAAACTATTTAGTTTAACTTTAAGTTCATTTTACGATAAAACTAACCAAACGAAAAAGTCCATCCACCATCAAAACCCTCAATCCACAACCAGTAAACCATACAACTAAACAAACAAATAAAACATCAATCTGGGGAAACCTTTCTAACCAACATTTTCATTTATTTATTCATTCATTCAACATTTACTTTGACAGAATCGATGTCATCTACAGTACACTCAATCAGTTGTATGTCAAGCCGTGGGTTCGCATACCACCTTACTTGGGTGGTGCAACAATGGGTTGGTTAATGCACACACTGCAACAACGTCAACAGCAACAACAACAAAAACGACACCAACATCAACACCAAAAAGAACAACTGCAACAAACAGAGCATCAAGTCGAACAACAACAACAGCAACAACATGTCAGTGTAATGGCAGAGTCTCATCATCCACAGCTCCATCACCAGCATCTGCATCATCGTCATCATTACCATGAAAATCAGCATGAACATAAAGAACATGTTCGCACATTCGGTCGTAAAGCATTTTGGCTTTTTTGCATTGTCCTCTATGTGACAACAAATTTTATGAGTTATTGGCGCTCTACGCCCTCTTGGGTGGTGGCGACAATTATGTCCATGGGTAAATTGCTTTTCGCACTTTGCATCGGTGGTGTCATCATCATGTGCGCTTGTGGTCGCGGTGGCTGTCTCAATGTGTTGCTGAGTGCGCGACCGTTTTTATTTTTGAATAAATTCTGTTTCAGCATTTATATGCTGGCTCCCGTCGTTGTTGTGGCCATGTTTGGTTTACGCAACGAACCCACCAACTTTACCGAAGTCGGTTCGGGAGCCGATTTTTTCACCGTCATCGTTTTGTCCATAATGTCAGCATTTTTAATGTTGATTTTAATTGAGTTGCCAACGCAAAGAATTGCAAATCGTCTGCTTAAACAAAAGAATTCGTAAATGGAAGGAAAAACGAATTTCCTTATAATTTTAATGGGAGGATTTAATCATCAAAATATGTAAGTGCATGTGTGTCGTGTATGAAGTAAATGGCCAAAAAAATATACTACATTTTCTAATGATTGAGGAACATTCTTATGTATGTATATGTATATAGTGTCGTTTTAATTTTATGGCAATGGGGAATTTACAAAATTGTGTAAATGTTTCTTAGAAATAAATGAACCATATTACACATTTAGCGTTTTTTTTTGGTGTAATATTTTAAATATAAGTATTTTATTTGTATTTGGTTAATTAATCCATAATTGTTTGTGAAATTAAAATTTAATTTGTGAAATTGAAATTTAATAAACCCTTATTATTTTTTATTTTAAAGACAAATTTCTAAAGTTTTCTTATTTAATCGATAACGGTTAGAGTAAAAGTCGCCAAACTGTAAACTTTTACTGCTGCGCTGATATGGCCCAAATTAATTTCTTTTGTATTCTTGCCTTAAAAATAAATAGGGTTTCAATTTATTTGTAAATGTGGAAAAGTTGCAATGGACTTCAGCTTTTTTTTGAAAAAAGAATTTAAGGTTGAAGGTCGTAAAGCTGAATAAGTATTTAAGTGGTAAGGATATTTTAGCTAAAGGATGGTTTAGCGGCAAGGACAGTCAACTTGTTCACAAATTATTGATATAATTATTTATAGTATTTTAACATACTAATTACAGTTATCCATACATATTCGTTACCCAGATGACTAACTATTATCACATGTGCCTGTAGTCACTCTCTAGATTACAACGAGACAAATACAAAGCTAATCCAAATGCATCAATTCATAGTAATGAATCATTTCATTTAAATTTTTTAAGAGTTTAGCCCTTAGATTACTCGACAGTAAATTGTAGACTTTGTACGCTCTTACGTGCAAAAATGACACTCTCGTTTAATTAGTTAGTTAGTTAGTCAGGAAGTTAGGTAGTTAGTTTGAAAGGAGGATGTATACACATCAAATCTGAAGAAATACACTTAGGCCTCTATCGGGACTGTTGTGCGCTCCTTAACCAGTGCCACGGGTGGGAATCGAACCCACCACCTCCGGTCTACCAGACTAGAACACTAACCACTAACCTTCCGGAGGCCACTCTCGTTTACAAAGAGTACATTCTTGACGAAAAAAGATCCAACCAACCAGGTGAATAGACGTTAGTGGATGTTACAGTATTTTACTCTCTGCCTGCTGGTTTCTTTATTGAATCTCCCCAGCACTTTTTGTAAATGAAATTGAAAAGATTTCTCGCTTTTGAAGGTGATTGCATAATCTATAGTTACTTCACTGTACCCAAAGGCATGTTACCTTGATAAAAAGAAGTGCGACCAGTATCTACAGTATGCTGGGTCTATAAACTGATCATGTCAAATATATTGGTATGGGATTGGACCAGACAATCTATCTTGTACCACGAGTATCCGTAGCCTACAGGGCAGATTTCCAAACTTTTTATTGGTAGCGGTGGTAGAGAATGCTGGTTACATGGTGAAATCTATATTTCAGTGCTGTTGCCGAAAAACAAAGTCTGATGCTGGGTTGTATCTTATACAAGTAATAACATTGAATTTCCGTTTCTTGTCAGACTATGTTCAAGATTTATTCTGTTCATACAGTCTTCTCTAAGCATAAGTATGGAATCGTATTTGGGTCTACCGATTACAGTAAATATTATCCATTCTTGTAGAATATCGAGACTGCTCTAACCCAATTTTGTCTCTTAGTAAGAACTCGATTAGGCATATGTCGGAAGGTATGAGATACAGACGTTATAGCTGCTGTAGAAGCTGTTTTAATGATGAAGAGGTGGAAAGGGTACAACACCTTCAATGTGACTGCCCAGTCTTAAAAAAGCACAGACTACTCTATCTTGTAGACCTCTTTTCCATGATGTGGGCTATCTCAGAAATGCATTACTAGTAAACTGGATCGGTTTTTATGAGAAATATCTGGCTGGTTCTAACGGAGACTCCAGGAAACTCGTAGTCAACCAAAATTAAAGAGAAAAGCCATTCACTCAACTTAGTAAATGGCGATTCTAAGGGTATCACAATGGGCCACAAGACCTCCTAGTAAACTAGCTAACTAGCGAACAGGTCACGTAACTTAAACCTACTTAAAGTTCTATATAAATGTCGAATCCTGTGCCAAATGTAAAAAATATCGCTAATTCAATAAATGTAAGTACGCAGATATACAAATCTGAAATTTTCAAAAATTCTACTAAATTCCCTTAAATGTATTAAATTTATCACATAACTTATCACTTAGTTTATACTAGATTCTTTATAAAACTAAAAATTCCATTTAATAACAACTATTGGAATCTGGCGTCTATTCAAATCAACGTGTTTCAATTGACAATAAAGTGTGTCATCTTATACAATTCCAAAGAAGAATAAAAACCTATCAAGCAGATAAAACATAAAAATATATTGCGTTGGCATTTCATGTTAAAAATTTCGCCCACTAATTTCAAATACTGATCGATAGCAATTGTGTGCAATCTGAAGCCAAGTGTCTCTACTGTTGCACCTTTGTGTTCGTTAATATTTCATGGTAACACAGCAACTTTAGCACAAACAACAATAAAGTCACGAAAAAAACAGATAAAATAAATGGAAATAAAAACTTTGTTCATCTTTATGATCATCATCGTCATGATCTTTTTAATACGCATCCATTATCAGCGCAAATCATTGGTTTAACACATATGTACACACTTACTTTTACTCACACGCAATATTTGGTATGGGATGCATTTTGTATTGTTGTTGCAAGTTGAAGTTGTTATACAACAACGCTATCTTCTTCTTTGAAATGATTACGATCTTATTTTACTCTTCTCGTTTTTATTTGGAATCCATAATATGATTTTTTTCAAAAATCTTTAAAATCAGGAAAAACCTGTTTTGTGGCAGGTAGATTTCTAAAGATTTTTTGTTTTTTTTTTCTTTCCTTTACGACAGGGGTCATAAAACGAAACTAAGATGTCTATAACTAAAATGATCACTTTCAGACACACACATACACAGAATCATATTAGTCTTAAAAAAGGATCAGGGATTAAAATAGAATCTATTGTATTTTCATTTCGAAGGGTTAGTTTTAAGGATAGACTATCGGAAAAATAAATCCCTTAAAAAGGCATAACATATGTATGTACGGACAGACAAACGAATGGTTGCAAAGGAATTTATTTTACGAAACAGGTAAAATTTCATTTAAGGCATTTTTGTTCTTAAAATAATAGAATAGTAAAAAGGAAATTGTAGTGATTTTAAATTCTGTTGCATTCGTATGTGTGAAGGGTATCGAAGATGCAGAGAGTACAAAGTTGCTGTAGTTTAAAGCGTCAAGCTGCCGCCCTTATGATCTTTTTTTAATCAGTTCAACTCCCAAGGTTTTTGAAATCCACTTTGAAAAGGGGTCTTAAATTCTGATCAAGTGTATTTTTTTGTTTTGCATCATTTCATTAACAGCAATGACATATTGAAAGTTTGATATCGTTGATGGGATCCGATCTTTAGACTTAACTCTAAGAAAGTTGAAAAGACAAATTGTTACGATAAAATTATTCCACGTCGGAAAATTTGAGAATATCTAATAACAAAATTGAAAAAGCTAGTAACCTTCGATTTAACTCAATAAAGTATAATATAACTAGGACATTTCCAGTTCAAAACCAGTGACATAGCATATGCCACAAAAAGATTACTGATGGGGTCCGTAGCGAGTCCGAGAATGATTTTCATTTTAGTAAAAAATAAAGATTTTTCAGTAAAAAGCATTCAATTAATAACACCACTATACTTTCTACGAAACAATGAAATTGCATACTGCGTAAAGTAAAGTCCAGGAAAAGTATATTGCTAAGCTACAGATCCAAATTCTATTATTACTTATAGTACACGACTTTACCTCTCCTGTCACTCCAATTTTCCAAGACTTTGTTGATGGTTTTATCTAACGAATGACTTTTAGTCGTAAGGGACTGTATCATTTCTAAAATTGGGGGAAATCCAGCTCAGAGACAGTCTAATTGACATCACCAAAATGGATTGCTAAACTATGTAAAATGTGTTTAATCATATCTCAGTAACGCGTTATTGAGATCTATAGAGCATCGTTAATCTTGGAAACATGTACAAAGATGTTCACTAGCAATCAAGTCTCACATACTTTTTTATTTTGGAAACAAGTTTGCAATATTTTTCAACGTTCTACAAATCCAATTAATTCAATATTCCACAGAACTATGGTCCCGACTATAAAGCAAGTTATCCTGAAGAATACTAAATATTTTAACGTAGAGTTATAAGCGTATGTTAGAAAGTCAGATATATCCTTCTAAACAACTGATTGGAAAATTCTAAAGAACTACGTCCAGAAAACTAAGATTATGAACATTGAAGATAATTCCTTGCATATGTATGTATATGTTTTCTACTAAATTGTTCCATGTCAAATAGGGGACAATAGGTTCAATAACGGTCTAGATGATTTTCTTTGTATCTGATGTAATGTATGTATATCATCCTTTCAACCTCCAGTAAGTAGGAATGGATTTTAAATAATTCATTCAAAATGTTAATCGGATCAGCGAAAGTTGTCAGTATTGAGAAACTATAGTCCTACATTAACATGATGTTGCTGCTCGAAAATTCTTATCATTTTATTATTTCTCCCACTTCCAAAATCTTACTCTTCGTGACAAAGGAATGCCAACTACTAATCATAAAATTTAATATAAATATCTTGAAACGATATACATTTATACATATTCTCATAAAATTCACTATAGTTTCTCAGACTTCTAAAGCATCGGCGATATTATTCATAAAACGATCAACAATGGATCTCTGATTTTAAAGTGCAAACCTTCGAACTTACGCACAAAAATTTTTTTTATTATACATGTACATAAATATGCGTCTGAGTCTAAATGTCTGTGTGTGTGTAAATTCCTTTAGCCTGTTTAAATTCCTTGTATTCGTTTCAAAATTTAGGAAAGAGTGTCTATGTGTATACGATACTTTTTTATATGTTTACTTTACTGTACATACCCCCAAAAAAATGAAAATAAAACAAAAAAGAAGCAGAAACAGGAGGAGAGGAATGAAAAGAAACGAGAAGATTTCAAATCATTTCACATCCTCGTCAACATTGGTTTATTCTCAATGCCTGTTTAAATGTTGAAATAAATTTACGGATGGTGTATGTTTACATTAGAATAGTACACAATAATGAGTTTGTGTTTTTAAGATGGATGTATTTTATAACGTTAATGTAGGGTCTGAGTCCAACTATTTCTAGACGAGATAGTTGTGTGTAAACTGGGCATTTTGAACTATTATGTGTTTGATTACATACTGGAAGCAGAAAATGTAGAGAACTTTGATATATTGGTTCTAGATAGGTAAATGTTTGATCTAATGCTAGAAATCATTAAGAGTCTGTAGGCATTGAGACAACTCTAAGCGGAGTGGTAAAATGAGTCGCATCTACATGAAATCAAGAAATATCTGCTCATAGGAAGGTTTCCAAGGATAAATCAAAAGCCGCATTGCATAATAAGCAAATAATCTTGGAATAATGGCAAATAAAATAGCAAATATAGTTAATCTGACAATTACAAAATATTCCAAAGCAACAAGGGCTGAGTTAACAGTGGGTGGATCCATTAAAATCGTATGTGCTCAACGATGGCAGAAAGATAATCCTAGTTAGAATGAATACGTCCGAAGTTAGTTGAATTGACGAATGAGAATGGATTTACTCGAATATAGAGTTTGTGAAGAGGACAGAGAAGTACAGAAGTACTTTCACTGTCAATTCCCGACTTTCGTTGAAATTAGATCCAAATAACTGACTGCTATCTTTTTCTAGATCTCTCAGGAATACTGAGAACTTTATTCAGAAAGCTGAGTTTCTAAACATTGGACGATCTTTAATAGATTAATATATGTGACCATAATAGGTCTGAAAGCGGCAAATGTATACTTATTCAAAACATATGTAACATGCATCGTCTAACCTAACATTACCTAACATTAAAAAGAATTTCCGAAATTTTTAATATCTTTGAAATTCGTTTCTTAATAATTCAAAAAATATTTTATAGATAGAAAACTTTAGAACTAAATCTGTGGTCTTTCCTCTAATTTGACCTGTTCATTATAATGATAATAGAAAGGACATTTCCTATATCATGTCCACAACTTTCTGAAGCCATTCGTTGAAATGAAAGTTTGAAGTTAGGCCTACTTTTAAAAATTTATCTGCGGACAATTATAATGGAGCCAGATTTTTGAATTGCGAGTGGGTGAATCGGGCTCAACTGGTAGATACATATATAACTTTTAGTGCCATGGTATTTCAGTGTGTTTTTTACAGATTTAAGTTGAATTGTTGGTTCTGCCATTGAAAGTTGCAATAAAATACTATTCTGCCGTGGGTGTTTCGGTTGGTAACGGTGTCTTTGGTCTAGTATGACTCGGGTCGTTCCCGCCCAAAGATTCAATAGTTGTGGGAATTTTCTGCCAATTTATTTTTAAAATATTTCGATTCGATTCGATACTACGAATGCGATATAGCTTGACAATAAACAATCATTTTTAATGAATATTTAGACTATTAAATTTTGGTATCACCTTAATGTTAGGTACTATAGTTTTTGTATTTTATTACATACATCTGTATGTGTGTATTTATTTCTTGTGTGCATACATATATTTATGTACATAAGCCCTAGTGTCGGGCCTTTTGTGTTGTTGTTTTTAGATGTTTTTGTTGTGTGTAGTTTCTTTTCTTTTTTCTACATATTTTTCCTTGGTTTTTAGGTTTTTATTGTGTTGTTTTTGTATTTAGTTTTCAATTTTTTAAGAATTCTCAGAATTTTTAAGTCTCTACTAAAAGATCACAGACTTTGCCAGGGTACCGTTTAAGTTTAAACAAACAGGCTTGTTCACATGCACACAAACACACACACACGTGCAGCTTCATGTTGAAATTTATGTTAAGGTTAATTTACGTTTAGATTCCTCCATAAGGATCTTTACGCATACATACATATGTACATGAAGAATTTTATGACGATGATTTTATTTAGGGACAGTTGGATTTTTATCTTAGTTGAGTTTTGAAAAAAGAAATATTTATTTTGAAATATCTAATTTCTTGGTTTGTACCTGTTATTAGAAGGTGTTAGTTTAATATTGTTCTGATATCAGATCAATTTATTTATGGTCTGAGTTCATAAATTATGCTAACGCCTACAAAAAAAATTGAAAAATTTAGCTTTTTCTGGAAGTTTTTCTTAAGGGAAATATGTATATCAGTGATCTTTTATGTACGCATTTCCCAAAAATTTTCGATAAATTCTCATATTTTAGACAACAGTGTTTTTTTAGTAGCAGAATCTTAGAAATACAGCCTTGACAATGGATTACTATTTTATTCAGAACAATCCATTTAGTTTGAATTTAAAAATTATTATAATTATTAAATTATATTGAAATATATAAAAAAGTGAAATATACAATAGATATCTTACACAATTTTTCTCTACACAATAGTTTAGCAATGATTTTTGCAAAATTTCGTGGACTTTTAGTTCATTTACAATTGTTTGGCTTCCTAGATCAATAAGGCAAGAACTATTCATTTCATCCTCCGTAGCTCAATTGGTACTATTGTAGTCTGACAGTAATGAGGTCATAAGTTCGGTTCCCATCAAACTCTTTGGTAAAGTAGCGCTTTACTTTGGCTCGTATGCCACATACTGACTAACAACATTTAATCAAAAATGGAATGCAACTCCCAAAGTCTATTTTGACTACATTCGACCGCGTACTGGAGAGATCTAAGGTACTTAACTGTGCCGCATTGTATCCAACACTATTAATTTTCTTGAACATCACAGCAATGTGTGTTTCACTCTTCCATTCATTTGGAATGTATTCCTTTGAAACTCGTTTTTTGGCGTAATGTTCATAGGTGGAATAAACTTCCAGCAGAGATCTTTCTTACATGAATTGGCGTCATCCACTGAGTGTTGGTACAACAGTTTAGTATTTAATTCTGTGAATAAATATCTAAAATACTGGTAAAGTTCTGTAAAACAGGCACGATAGTAGTCTAGTTGTGCTCCATTAAAACTGATGTATCATAGATCCTTAATTCAAACTAACTAATGAAACTTTTATACATAAATGTTTCTGAAAAGTTTTCTTCAACAACCGATATTTTGCAAGTAAAAGTCTTGATTTGAAAAATATGCATATCACACTAATTGTAACTTTCAACGCAGTACATACATTTTGTCGTGGACCAAGTAATAGGGAAGATGAAAATCTTATTTAGCTGGTACGGCGAGCAAGACATCGGGGATAACCTATATTCCAAAATGTCAATTGGCAAACCGGTCAGTATGATGAAAGGTAGTAAAAAACCTACAGTTATCATGGGTAGTAAACATAAAAAGGGTCACAGTCGAAGAAGCATCCATTAAGCGCATTAAGGAGATTAAATTTGCCTATTTACAAGTTAGGTTTGAGATCGAAAATGATCTAGGCTCTAAACAAATAACACTTTGCGACTTCATAGATATATAAGGAGCCTTCGATACACGTCATATGGTGCTTTAGAATATGCATTATGCAGAAAAGACGTTTAAGCTATTTGAAGAACCTGGACACTGGAATTACTGATATGTTTAGTCATTAAGTTTGACCTATGTGGAAGATCGAGGATTATACGAGCTACCAGAGGCCATTCTCGGAGAGGCGTACTATCATTAAGTTTGACCTATGTGGATGATCGAGGATTATACGAGCTACCTTTCGACAGTAAAGTTTTCCAAAGATGTTTAATATCTATTTTTGACAAGGCCCATCGGATCATTATACATATGTCTGTCACCAACTATGGTACATTCGCTTTGGATTTGTGGCAAAAAGTAAAATAGGACACAACTCTACTATCTGTTTTATATATTCTTATTAAGAAATGACCCATAGCATCGAATTTCCGATTGTTTCTCAATCGTTCGTTATATAATTTAAGGTTATGATATCAAACAAAGACAAATGGACTGATAAAACTTGGTGGCAAGAAAATTCTGATCAATTTTGGTTCGCAGGTAGGGTCCAAACAAATAAAACGGGAGGGTATATGTGATTTTAACTTCCAAAAGGTTATACCTATCAGTTGATTAATTTAAACGTTCAGTGAAAAACGTTTTCGTTTGGACTTTTATCGTTCAAATTAAATTTCACATTCAAAATTTAAGTTTTCATTTTAAAGTAATTTTCAATATTATTAAGTCTTTCACCATTAATCTAATTTCGAGCGCTGTGTGATTTGTTAATAGTTTCTGTAAAATTTATTTTACTGGGATATTGATAAGATCGAAGATATAGGGTGTTCTTATCAAAAAAACTCTGCTATTGATATAAAAATGTGTCAACTTCATCAAACGTATGATAGCAAAATTTTAATTCGATTTTTTTTAATAAAAGTAAAGAATGTTAGCCATTTTTACAATATATTAGCTATTGCAATGAATTGATTTTGAACATGATTTTTATCCAATATGAAATACTCAAATCATGTTAGTTTCTTCTATCAATTAATACTTATTTTTGTCTCAACTGAAGTGTATAGCGAGTATTTGAATCTCTACAACTTCTACTATATGAAATTCCTTATTGCAATTCTAAAATAAAGTGTCAAATCCTTAGAGTCAAACTTGATTACTAACATACATACATGTATATGTACTTAAAAATTCTTCTTGGTTTTTAGTGTCTATATGTAATAGTTTAAAGTATTAAGTAGAATTCAACAATTCAAACAGTTTAAATTAGTTTTAAATCTATACTGTACTTTTAAATACAAATACATTTAATATTTTTTAAAATCAAATTCAAAAAAGTATCTTTTAGTTAGTATTTCGAAAAAAGTTGGAAACGATACGAAGAAACGAAAACTAAATTTCAAATAGAATTTCTTTAAGAAGCATAGAATAGAATATTTTGTATTGTCTTGTATGCGGACGAGTAGTGTATCTTGGGCCACACAAAATACACACATTTACCACTGCTTTAAAGGCATAAACAACAAAAACACATAGATACACCCATACACAGATGAAACCTTAAGAATTTCTGTTTATTTATTTTTTTCTTACTACCTAAACGAACTACTACAACGATACGAGCAGACACATAGATACAGATACGACAGTAGTGTAGAGTATATAGAGAAATAAGTACCTGGTATCTCTTAGATTGTATTCTGGGAAATGGCTGAATTGTGCAGAGATTAAAAGGAAAGCGTTCTCTTTTTTGTTGGTTTCCTCTGCTCTGTGCTCTTTACCTGCTGCCCAAGTGTGTGTGAGCAATTGGGCAAAGTCGTATTTTGTAGTTTCAGTTATAAACTCAAACATTCGACCAGGGAGTTTAGTTTGTGATACGTTGTTATACAGTGCGGTATTGTGCGCGGTCCTATTCTAAAACACAAACCGATAAATACAAATTTCAATTCTGATAAAATAATTGTAAACAGACGGCAAAAATATTAAACTAAAGTTTCTAAATTGCTAATTTAAATTCTAAAATTCCACCATAAGAAGAATAAATCTACATATAATTTGTAATAGAAAAAATATTCTTAAATAAAAAAATTACAAAACAAAAAATATTATAAAAATTATACATTAACAAAGTGTCATATTAATTACAAATTAATTACAAGAAAAGTGTTTAGAGAAGAAATAAATATTTTATAACATAGAAATATTAAAAGTGTTACTAAACAATTGAGTAAAATAAAAATATTAAATTAAAAAAAATATATAAAAATAACGCTTTAAAGCGTTCTGATTAAGTGAATCCCCGAAGATAAATAAACATTAAAGTAGAAGAAATAATAACACAGAATATGGCCACTAATACCGAAATACTACCCTTCCACCATCAAACTAGTTTGTCACTACAAACAGCAGCAGCTCTGACCAACTACCATGGTGGCGGCGGTGGTGGTGGCAGTAGTATTCATACAGCAACACAGTTGGCAGCAGCAGCTTGGAGCATGGAAGACCATCTTTATCAACAGACTGAATTACCCGGCCTCACACGCAGTGCTCATCATCTGCTACGTTTTACCCCCTATGCACTGCATCATCGCCCCCAGCTGCAAACTCTACCACCCGCGTTGTATCTTCAACATGCAGCTGCTGCAGCAGCTGCGGCGGCAGCGGCAGCAGCACATGCGCAACATCATCATCACCATCATCATCTGCAACAAAGACCTGCTTCTCCCGACAGTCCCCCACCTGCAGAGGGTCTGCACATTACTAATCTATTTCCCGAAGTTTTGGAGATGATTTTTGACAAACTATCGGTCAAGGATTTGGGACGTGCAGCTCAAGTGTGTACCACCTGGCGTGATGTGGCCTATTCCAAGAGCATTTGGAAGGGTGTCGAAGCCAAACTACACCTAAAACGTTCCAGCCCTAGTCTATTCAATTGTCTAGTTAAACGTGGCATTAAAAAGGTGCAGATCTTGTCATTGAGAAGGTCTCTGAAGGATTTAGTTCTTGGAGTACCAGCTCTTACCTCCTTAAATCTCAGTGGTTGCTTTAATGTGGCCGATGTCAATTTGGGTCATGCATTCTCCGTGGATTTGCCCAATCTCAAAGTACTCGATCTCTCCCTATGTAAACAAATCACCGATACTAGTCTTGGCCGCATAGCCCAACATCTTAAAAACCTAGAGACTCTGGAGTTGGGCGGTTGCTGTAATATCACCAACACCGGTCTGCTACTGATAGCGTGGGGTCTCAAGAAACTGAAAAACCTCAATTTACGTTCCTGCTGGCATATAAGTGATCAGGGCATTGGTCATTTGGCTGGCCTCAACAAAGCCACCGCCGAAGGTAATCTCGAACTCGAATATTTGGGTTTACAAGATTGCCAACGTCTGAGCGATGAAGCTTTGGGTCACATAGCACAAGGTTTAACGTCACTAAAGTCCATCAATTTGAGTTTCTGCGTGTCCATTACCGACAGCGGTTTAAAGCACCTGGCCCGTATGCCCAAGCTAGAGCAACTCAATTTACGTTCCTGCGACAACATATCCGACATAGGCATGGCCTATCTGACCGAAGGTGGTAGTGGTATAACCTCACTCGATGTCAGTTTCTGCGATAAGATCAGCGATCAAGCTTTAACGCATATTGCTCAAGGACTCTATCGCCTGCGTTCGCTCTCTCTCAATCAATGCCAAATTACCGATCAGGGTATGCTCAAAATAGCCAAAGCTTTACCCGATCTGGAGCATTTAAATATCGGCCAATGTTCCCGCATCACCGACAAGGGTCTTCAAACATTGGCTGAGGAATTGGCCAACCTTAAGACGATCGATTTGTATGGCTGCACGCAGTTGTCTTCCAAGGGTATTGATGTCATCATGAAGTTGCCGAAATTAGTGAAACTTAATCTCGGCTTATGGCTCGTAAGATGATGTGCTAAAAGGCAAAACCGAAACAATACACCAAAGCAGAGGCAGGAAGACAAACTACTTCAAGCCATTGTTAAGGATAAATTTCGGCCTAGGAGTGACGATCGTAAGCAAGAGATGAAGAACGCCAACATACAACCAACAAACAAATCAACATCAACACCAGATGCAGATGCAGCTTCATCATCATCATCTTCTTCTTTAGCGCCAACGTACCATAGGGACAACACTATAGACGATGCTTTCCTGCAAGCAGAACATCTTCAAGACAAGAGTCCAGTGTACTCAACACAGTCCTAGAACTACAGATGGTGGTCGGTCTGTCGGTCGGTCGGCTGGTCAGTCGCTTTTAAGTTGTGCGTAAAAGTATTATCCTTTGCCCAGCAACACACATACAATTAACAACAACATCAACTACTACTCCCTTAAGAAATAAGGAAGATTTGCAGTGGATTCAGGATTTAATGTGGTATTTTTTATAAAAAATTAACTACAAAAATTATGGGCGTAAATTATTATTCTAGCCAAAAAAAAATAAATAAAAAAAAATATTAAAAAAGTTACAGTCAAAGAAAAAACACACACATATAGTTGTAAAACTAATGCATTCACATATGAAGAAAAAATATATGATAACAACAACAAAATCTTACAATCCGTATACGAAACAATACAAGTTTTTATTTCGTTGTTCGCTTTTTTTCTTTTTTTTTTGAGGGCATTAGCATTTTTGTGTTGCTTACGAAACGTACACTAACACACATATACACGTACTTTGATGCACACAGATACACACGTATAGAGAGCGCAACTGACTTTCCACAATCTAGTGAAACAAACCTGACAACTGAATACAAACAACAAAAACAACAACTCGTACTTGCATGCGTGCGTGCAACCTTACCTTATTATTACAACTTCTACTATTTGTTGTTATTATTGTTGTATATTTGCCTTTTTGTTGTTGCTGCTTCGAACGGAAAGCAAACAGACCCTGAAACGAATGAGTAGAAGCAAAAAATAAAAAACAACAAAGACAACAGCAACTACAACGACAACAACAACTGCACGAGAAAAAAAGAAATGTAATGAAATAACAACAACTACTACAAAATACAATGTAAGAAAAGAGAAAAAATGTAAAAAAATAATAAAAATAACAGTCATGGCAACATGTAAAATGTCAACATAAAAATTGAATTTCGTTTTCTTTGTTTTGGTTAGACTTTTCTAAATTTTCAGAACAAATGCAAATACTGTTTCGTTGAGTACATTGCAAATTGTTAGGGATTTTTCAGATCAGTTCAGGTTGTCGATCGGTTTGAACTTAATTTTCTATAAGTTTTTTTAATAGTCTATGATATGAAGTTAAGACGAATCCTTTCCCCTTTCAAAACTGTTGTTGGTCCGATATGTACACACGAGTATAATATACATATATATGTATGTACATAAAGGTGACCACAGATGAAACATTTGTCGATTCGTCTGATTTCAAAGCAGAAAGGCCAAACTTATAATTCCAAAAATTCTTGTTTCCTTTAGTTGGTCCGAAAGAAAAAAATCGGTTTCAATTTTCTGATTTTAACGCAATCCTTCCAAAAATTCTTTGTTTCCTACACAAATATTAATGAAGCTATATAATTCTTAAGCATTAATAAACAAAATATTGTTTTTAGTATATATGTGTTTAAATTGGACGCACTGATTTGCGGATACAACTATACAAAATCGGGCGAAAGGACTACAATTAGGGGTGCCATTGTCATGCATTCGAGTTATTTTATTTTAGTTATTATATCCCAGACGTCCAGGAAGCTGAGTTTCTGAAATTAGATGATATTTTCTTTTCTTTTCAAAATCGGTCTACCAGACTAAAGCATTAACCTACCGGAGACCATACATGTGGTGTGATGACTTAATATTTATATTACAAATAGATAACTGTCAACTAATCTGAATAATTATCCAAAATTCAATTCAATATATTCAAAGTAAAAATTTGCTAAAAAATTCTTTTAATTTTTACTTAAAAACTTTAAAAACTTAAATATTTAATTTATTTTTGGAAAATTTAAGTTCCTTCCATAACCTGTTACTATCTCAAATAGAACTTCCTTTTAGCATTTGTGTCCACCATGAGTATAAAATGTTGCAAGGAAGGGAATTCGTAACAAAGACCAGGTTTAGGAAGGGGAAACATCAAACAAAATAAAGACAAAGATATACTCAAACAAACACACACATTCATATACACTCACATACATATAATAAGTAAAATCTTTTATATACCCGGTAGTACGGTGTGACACTAACTTATTAACTAACAAAAAGTCGACTTTGCGAGTTTTTTTGGGCAAAAAGTCGAGTGTTCAAAGGTCAATTTCGATAACCCTGCTTTGTATCTATATAACAAAATGCATACAAGACAAATACTTAATCTAAAACAAAGAAAGCACCAATCATTAGGATCTTTGATGAAAATATAGCCCGAAAGGGGGATACATTGATTCTTTGTAAAACTGCTGGGATCATTTTATAAAGATACGAGTATAAATTTTTGTTGTTTTAAATTAAACAGAAACTTCATAGCTTTCGTTTGCTATAACAAAAAAAAAAACAGCAACACACATCGTGCTTAAAAAGTAAAACTAAATATGTATAAAAAACAGCAAGCAATAACAAAGAATACAAGTAAAAAGCAAAACAGAAAACAGTTACTGGGAAACATGCGAAGAACACAAGACGAGAAACACAACAACAACAAAAAATAAATTATATATAAAAAGATACACATACTAAGATATAGATATGAACATACATAGATACAAACAACATATATACATACATATATGTATGTATAGCTAAAAGCTGAAATGCAAGCAACTCGTAAGGCATACAGCCATTTAGTCACATTGGCTTACTGTCAGTTAGACAAACAGACAGACACATTTTATAGACAGTGGTACGGACAGACGGACAGTGTAAGCCAGACCAGTGTTTGTATGTATGTATTTGACTATAGAAAATAAGCAATACCCGACCGAGGATTGTAAGCGACTGTAAAGTATTTTTTTCATCCAATATTTGTATATATATTTTTTATTTTTACTTTTCGCTGGAGAACTGGTACTCATTATAAGTAACTGAGACACTCACAGATACCCCACTCAAATGTATACAGTGTGTCATTAAAGTTGGGAGACAATTTAAACTAAGAGTTTGGGAAAAAACTATGTTGAGGTCTTTCTTTTTGAGTGATCTTTAGAACTAGTTTCATGCAAACACCTAAAAAAACTAATGACCTATAATCGTTCACATATTTTGTAATGTTATTCTAAAATTAGTTCTGTAGAAGTCATTCTGTAAAAGGCATATTGCATTATCAACTACACTGAGATCTCTGTTCTTAAGTTTCCAATATTTTATAGAAATTGTTGTTTAATACTGATTTACTATATAATATAATTTCAAGCTTTCTATAATAATATGATAATGTTGATATTAACTTTTAAATTCATGTACGGTTCGATAGTTATTGCTTGAGGAAAATCAAAAAGACTATACTACAAAGAAAATATATAGAATTTCTTGCCGGTAGCCTAGCAAATAGCTCGCTCAATTTGCCCAATTTATAGTTCAGAGTGCTTAAACAATCTATACTTTCTATAGGACCTTCTGCTGTTGAATAAAATATTTTCCTATATGACTTCATTCCGATTTAATCCATTTTTGTGATTCAAAATAAATAGCTAAATATAGAAAATTTCACTCTCCAATTTGTATCCCCCAGTTGGATCAAATCTCCAGTATACAACATATCCGATCCACTACCAAAAATATATAAAAAAGTGTACACCTATAACGAGAATCTAGAATATAGATGCATTTTTGGACTTACGATCCATATTTCGATGTATATTAAAGCCATTTAAATCAATTTTGGATCCAGCTTTATCAAATGAGGGACAACTTTTAGAACACATTGCCTCGAAACTTTTTATCGACCTCTCTGTTATGCACATCCTATTATAAGGTCTAGATCCGACGTGAGTCAGTTCTTATATATCCAGATCTTATGTTATCTGTAGAATCATGTATGGAGTAGTTGTCTGGTAGAAGCTAAGTCGTGGTCACACTTTTGTTAGATTTTACAATGTTGTCTGAAAACTTTTCAGAAAATGTCTAACAATCATGCGAACTTACAATTTCTGTTTTGAAACGTTGCCAGAAAAAGCAAGGCAAAAATTGTAAGTTGACGCGGTTGTAAGAACGTAAGACCTAACATCGAGTTAACATAAATATAAATATCTGCCCTTATGATAATTGCGGTACACTGAGTCCATAGAGAAATGTATTAACAAATGCAGGTCTTAAACATGCATTTGTTAATACATTTCTTAAAAATCTTTCTGGTAACGCGTTCTATATATTCATGTGAATTCAATAGAATGCCATCAGATCCATTGAATTCAACAAATGACTGGAACAAACTTTTCGAATATATTGATTTCCAACTTTTCCCTGGCACTGTACAATTTTACATAATGCATGTGTATAAGTAAGCGAGTGTGCGTGTGTATGTATATTAGTGGCAGTTATGTAGACGTGGTTGTTGTACTTAATGCATTGATGGGGGACGAAGACCAAAAGGCAATCGATAAAAAAATAGAAAACAACAAATAACAAACAACTGACTGCTTAAACGAACGAGAATGTCTGTCTAACAAACTGACTGTTTGACTGGGCAAAAAGACAAAATAACAGACATTAACGCTGGCTGAGTGAGTAGTGGCCGACAACGACGGCGACGATAGACTGGTCGTTTTTAAAATGCCAGTAAGTTGCATATAAAATGCCTGCTTTAAAGCCAGTTTTTGCTTTTTTTAGTTTTTTTGTTAAACTTTTCATACAATATTTTTTCATTTGTGTTTTTTATATAAATTTTGTTTAATTTATACTGACTTGTACGGGTATGTTTCTCCATCTATTTAATTTTATGCGTGTGTATAAAGTACAATATAATAATATAAGTCTGTATGTATGGTTTTTTTCAAACTTTAAAGCGAAATGCTTTTTTTAAATTTTAGTAAAAAAATTCTTGGAATTGTAAATTTATTTTTTAGAATTTTACTTTTTTCGAAAACTGTTACACGTTTATTGTTTCATTAAAAAATTTAGTTGTTGAAAATAATTTTTAAATTAAAATTTCAGTTTTATATACAATTATAATTACTAAATCATTTATAGTCAATTTTTAATTAAAAAATGTAATGAGAGATACTCGCTAATTCTTAAAAGAGAAGTTTTTGTAAATATTTAAAATAATTAAAAAAGTAAAACTAAACAATTAAATTAATTGAAAATTCTTAATTTTTCTAGTTTAATTTAAGCACAAAGCAATAGCAAGACATAACTAACAAATAAAAATAATACAAAATTTTACTTGCCAAAAGTTTGTTGCTGCAAACAAAACACAAAACCTATTTGTTTGCGGTAACAAAACTACGATTTGTTTTCTTTGTGTGTGTTTAATTTTTTAGGTTTTATAAACATTTGTGTATTGTTTTTAGTTGATTTTGATATTTTTAACAATTTGAAATAAAGTTTTAATTATAAAATTTATATAAAATACAAAACAAAAAATTTAAATCCAAAAAAAGAAATCTAAAAATTCTTTTTTCTATTGTGATATAAAATTATTATTAAACAAAACAACAAACAAATATTGTAAACTTAGTTTTAATTTAGTTTATAAACTGTGTATAAAAACATAAATTAAATTAAAAAAAATAAATAAAAAAATTAACCCAAAATAAATTTACAAAAATATTCCAGTCCAGCGTACATATTCTTTTAGCACTGCACTGTTTGGCCAAAGTGCAGGCATTAAAATAGTTTTCATACATTTTGTTTTCTTATTTTAGAGACCATTGTTTTGCCTTATTTAAATCGTTATAACAATTGTTTTTATTTTAATTTATTTTAAATAAAATTATTTATAAATTTTGTAATATTTTAAGTCAAATTAATTATTCATATTGAATTTAGTTTTCAATTAATTTAATATTAAAAATAAAAAAAAAGAAATATTTTTTAATTTTTTCTTGAGATTTTCAGGTTTTTCATATTTAGTTTGTATAAATATTAAATAATTAAGTTTGTTATTTAGCTTAAATCTTATTGTATAAGTTTAATATTAAAAAAAAATGTGAAGAAACTCAATTTCAACATATTGGACGAGAGAATAATGGAAAAAGAGTAAAACAAAATTATGTTGTTTTTAAAATAAAAACGAAACCAAATGAACTTTAACAAAAAAATTATAAATTTCATGTTTTTTATTTCATTTATTTTTGGGAATGGAAATCACACACCGATGATTTTTTAACCCACAGACCAAAGTATACTTTTGTAAAAGACTGAGTCCCGCTGAATCCTAATCTCCATCACATATCGGATTTGAGAAAACGAAATTTTTTGGATTTTATAATTTTATTCTGAAAAAGTTGTATATCATTCTTTCTGCCAGCTTAAAAATTAAAAGCAATTTTCTGTAAGAGTCATGGTAAATAAGGTCAATGATGGAGCGGACCTCATAACATTGATTCCTATAAAACTTATTGTTGTCAAATTTTTTTTCGGAGGTCCTATCAACTATGATTCGATCTGTATCAAATCAAGAAGAGAAAATTATGATCTTACAAAATTTCTTTATATCGAATTTCGTCCCAAACTTGGTTATGAGCGTTAAAGGCATTTTTTTTAGAAGACCGTATACGGTAGGTTAAGATCAATTGTGGTCCGATGTTTGCCATAAGATTCAATTTAATTTCTGGTTGATTAAAATAAATTTTTGTAAATTTCTATCTTTTCTTATTAGTGTGTCTTTTAACTATATTCCAAGGACCAACTTGTATGGAGACTAAATTAAATCTTTGATCGATATTGTTAATTAATAATGTTAAATTTTTCATATCAATTTATAATATATGTTCTCTTCGCACCCACTCTATGGTCCTTAACAGAATTTAATAAGGTTCCAGAATATATATGTACCTTTTGAGTCGATGTGTTTTAAACGGTATTATACAATCTCTTTAATGGAGGTTTTAAAAAGATCGATAAAATAACTAGTAAAATATCGAAATTTAATCACACTTCAAGACATCCATAATAGTTCATTGATGTCTAATAACAAAGTAGCTAAAAGTCCAATCTGGAGTTGCTCAGGATTACAAATCTATATATGTATAACTATACCACTTATACATATATTGGTTGCTTTCATATTTTTGAAACAACTATAAAGATTTATTCAGTTCATATGGTCACCTACATCCACTTATTCGACAGCGATCAAAAAGAAGTTGAAATAGTGTATTTTCATTTAATAAGTTATACACTGTAGTTTGTTACGCGTCTGCCGCGAAAAGTTCAGCAACTTTCAACTTTTGATCAGAGTTGTATTTTGTTTTGTGTAGAATAAAAATATACTAGTATGAAATAATTGTTATCGACAATATATTATATATATATAGAAATATATTAAAAAATTAAACAAAAACATACATTTTTTAACACAATAACTGTTTATAGTGTTAAAAGACATTAGAAGAAAGATCAAAAATGACTTGTGTAACTTGCAGCTTATAAAGCGCGAAAAGTTTGAAAAGCGTAAAACGCGTTGCCACCTTAATTCCGAAATATTTTTACAATTTGTTGACCAAAAAAATAGATTTTCCTAATAGAGTTTTAAAAAGGGTTTAAACGGTTAAAGGATCCTACCGTTATTTTTTTTTTCGGTGGAATAAACTTCTACATTTAAGTTACGCATGTAGAATTTCATTATTTTGTTAGTGCTTACAAGTAACTTTTTACCTTCAAGTCATTTCCTGAAATGGAGTTTGGGTGGAAGCTTGCTTCAAATTAGTCAGTATCATTACAAAAATCAGTTCTTTAAACTTCTACGAAACTAAGTTGACATACTAGAACATTTAACATAATTATGAGCCCTATTCGGAGGGTACGGTTGCATAGGGACTATGAGAAATAGAGGACCAATTTCAACTCTTTTTTATCGTATTATCTTAAAAATTACAGACTGTAGCGTGCGCACAAGTCTTACATGGATACACAGACAGACG
This sequence comes from Lucilia cuprina, assembly GCF_022045245.1. NCBI lineage: Eukaryota > Metazoa > Arthropoda > Insecta > Diptera > Calliphoridae > Lucilia > Lucilia cuprina. Next base: position 34,785,747 of record NC_060954.1, read on the forward strand.
AACAGCTATTATTCCTGACCGATTGATACTTTGAAGTGTAATATAGTGATGACTGTTCGGCAACAGCACCTAGAGTACGTTCAAAGGTTTGCTTTGAATAGGATCATCTACTCCACGAGTATGTTTATCCTTCTTGATAACTTCACCTATGGCTAACACCAAATTTTAATTTTTTTTTTAAATTGCAAAAGTTTTGAAAATGTTCTTTTTTTAGTCGTGGTTTAACTTTGCGTATGATTAATAAATTATGATTACTTATATCAAGTATACTCATGTTAAGCATAGAAATTTTATATAATATTAATTTTTGCAAAAAGGGTACCTTATAAGGATTAAAAAAATACATAATAAATTGTCGAATCCATAGGGCACTGGCACATGTTCAATATATATTGATCAATTTGGATCACGACTTATGTTCAATATTAATAGGCGGATAATTAAACGAATGCCGTGAAAATAACACAAATATGTGCCTCAAAGTAACACATATCTGTGAGTTAGTAATATTTAACAATCTTGTCTATCAGGAATTAGTCAATACATTTCAAACTAGTTAACTATTCTAGGTCCTAGTCAATGGAGCCGTCTAGTATGTTAAAGTGTCTAGATATGATAAGACCATTAGATTGATTAGTCTATGGGCTAGTTTGTAGTCTAGTCTTTGAGTATTATACGATTAGTTTATTGACAAATCTATGGACTAGTTTCTTGACTAGTACATTTAAAAGCCTGTGGATCTATTTTCAAGTCAACCTATAAGTCTATTAAGTTCTCCACTTTCTATTAATAACTTTATTAGATCATCTGCTAAGCTTTGTTATAAATATACTATAATGATTTTTTAATATATTTTTTTATGTTTCTTGAAAACTTAAAGCCAAAAGTAAAAAAATCTTTAAAGTATAACAATTCAATTCGTATAGTAAGTATCCATAGTGAGATGTTAAATTTTAAAGGCACAAATACGAACACAATTCAGTCATCTTCACATACACATACATATACATATGTACAAGTAGTTTCGGTGCATTTCGGCAGTGCATATTAATATCGTAAATAATTTCTAAAAATGTCTAGAAAGTAGACTATTTAAATTCAAGCTTTAAAACTACAGGGTAATATTTAAAGTGTACATATGTATGTGCATTTGTCACTTTGACTAGTCAATTTGTTCTCAAGTAATCTAGATAGTAGACAGTGAAACAACAAACTTTAGCAAAAAGTTTAATTTATGAAGTGACAATTTAGTTTCGTAGTCAGTGGATGGTTGAGCTAGTTCGTGGCAGTCTCCCAGAGCTGCAGGGATTGTGTATACGCACTATATGTGAGTATTTTCGAATGAATTTACTATTTATTGTGTTTAAATTCATCTAAAATTTAAGTTGAACATTTTTCAACATCATTCAGAACGGATGTAAAAAATTGCCGTTGTATTTGAATGTATTTTAAACAGATAAGTAAATGAGTTAAATGATTTTGGATATGGGTAATATATCAAGACTGCAAATTAATAGTTTTTGTATACGCTTCAACTTCGTGATAAGGGCATTAATGTCCAATAGGTACCTGTCGTGTGGGTCTTATTTCACGGTTGTCTTCTTCCACCACTGGGTGAGACTATGTGACGACTCATCATTCCCCATTGTGCTTCTTACACGTCGGTGGCAACTTACGAATATGGAATTTCTAGTCCAGTATACTTGCAACTTGCTCATGGTTTTAAGATTTTTAATTTCTGACCATTGCTTTGTTTAATTTTCGATATGCAAAAACATTACATCCGTTTAAAACCACGCAGATAAGATAGCCTCTCATGAGTCGGCAACAGCACCTTGAAACGTTAGGGTAGACCATTCTTGTTTTTGCTAAGAGAGAACACATTGTGGTAAATCTGGAACAAGGAAGGATAATTCAATGGTATTACTCATTCAACCGATACAATTATAAAGAACAATATCCGGCACACTCAACTTATTTCCAATGCTTAATTTTACAGCCACTACTCTGTGTGGTATGGAACTAGTTATAGTCATGTGGGCAACTCGCCACCCGTAGTTCTCTGGTTCGAGACCATGTCAAATCATTCCAGGGAATGTTTATAGTCTCTGCAGACTAGAGGTACTGGTAGCAACTCTGGATCCACTGAAAATTACCATATATGGGTGTTTTCTTAAAGAAAGACAACTGCTGCTTAAAAATCTGCTAGAATCGGGAACAAATTTCGCGATTTCAATGGAACATGCTCCAATATATCGGGCCCTTTTTGCAAAATGGACGTAAGCGACTTGATTTTCGATTTTCGTTTTTTTATTGAAATCGATAATTTAGGTCTATTAGCATCAACTCTGAAAATTTCATAGCAATAGATCCAATGGTTTCAACTTTACAAGAAAAAGAAAAAAGACGTAAGTATACATTTATTTTCTGTTAATGAATTTTGTAACAGCAAGGTGTCGGTTACGTCTAAATTTTCTTTTAAAATATATTAAATTGATAGAAAAATTTGAACAAATTAACGTATTTTTTTTTTTTGTGAATGAAATGCCACATATCTGAGTATAATTGTAATAAATTCATATATGCCATTACAATTTATGTGCTAAAATTTATAATTTTCTATAACTTTTTATGAATTTAATTCATATTAATTACTAATTACATTACATTTATGTTATTTCCATTTAATTAACTCTTATATTTGGTTGTAATTTTGGCGGACCTGTATATGGACTCTTAATGAATCAATTTACTTATTACTTATTTATTCGATATAAAGCGAATTGTACTATAATGTATGGGTATTAATGTGGACATCAGGGTGTTTTTCAGAATGGTTTTTAATGAGGTATTTGGTCAATTGTGGACCGAGGTCTATAGAATTTAAACGCGTTATTAGTTTTAAAAACAAATGTTTTTTTTGTAGAATTTCATCATGAATTTTTAATTTTTGAAAGATTTATTAACTGTAAACTTATTTTCTGTATGGAAAAAATCATTGTCTTATAGGATCCATATATGAAGGCTAGGGTCAAATATTGCCTGATATCTGTAATACTTCCCAACATAAATTACAGGTATATATAACCGACTTCTGCAAAATTTTATAGCGATTCCAACATAAACAACATATTTATTAATGTTTTGACTATTTCCCGGGAGGTACTTGTATTGAGGATAAGTGAAACCATGAACCGTTTTTGCACATTATTAACACAAAACAATATTTGTCATCAATAAGCATTTTGAGAGAATTTCATCACTTTATCTCATAACGTTCGGAACCTATCCGGTTTTCAGCAAAAAGACTGACTTACAGACATCGCTAGATGATCTTAAAATCTTATAAAAAAGTATTTATAACACTATTAAATTTCAAATTTATACAAATTATATAAAGATATACAAAAACATATTTTTTATACAGAGAATTTAGACGTAACCGCCTCAACATTGTTTATATCACAAAAATTTGTCTCGACAAAAAAGACGTAAGCGACAAAAAATTCGGATATAGCGTCAATTTAAATTCGAAAAAACTGCTTCTTATATTTTAGATGTAATAGTATTTATTAACGGAGTTTTGGAGTAATGCTTTGTCCTACTTCGAAGATAATTAAAATAAATGCTATCCTGTAAAATTTTGTTTTTGTCGGTTACGTCTTTTGTGCGAAAAGGGCTCGATATGTATTAGTCATATATAACCCACATTGCAACGGTGCTCCATAGAATCAATGTAGTTGGATACTCTACTGTTGTCGATAAGTAGGTACATACGTATTCTTCTATAAGCGATCGACTTACCCCTATAAAAATAGTGAAATTTAGATATTGATATTTAGAGATTGAATGTCAAGAGCTTCTGATTAAAATTGTATTACTTAAGAATTGGAAGGCATTTGTGTAGTTAAAATCGTACACTGATATAAAAATTCAATTGAATTAATTCTTTTAAATAACTGCTCATTGTGTTTTGCAATTGTGTGTGAGTTTAAAATTATACTCTATAGGACATTGGGGATATTTAATATTATGCAATGATGATGGCAGTTCTCGTGATGCAATATTTTATGCACGCATATATTTTAGTGTAAATTTATTTTATATAATGTGGTCGGACAGACTCATGGACGGACAGTGGGCCTCAATTGGCATTCATCTATGAATATTTTGTGAGTGTGAGTATAAATATGTATATATAATATATGTATGTAAGTAACTGTTTAATACAATACATACATATACTTACATACAGTATACTCATAAAATAGTGATTTTTGTACATCGCTGCCAGAATAACTAAAGGTCTTTACATAGTTAAACAATATTTTATAATCTTTTATTAAACATTGGACAATTGATCAGATACTTTTTTAATTTATGTAACGATATGTAGTATATAGTATTTAGTAAGTATATACATAAGTATTTAATATATATTTAAGTGTGTGTGTATGTGCATAGTAACTGTTTGAATTTACATTAAATTTTGTTTACAGACACATGCATGCATGCATGAACACTTACTTACATTCACATGTTATGTTAAATATTATGAAAATTTAAATAAAAGGATGTAACTATATACCGATACATACTTATGTATTAAAATATTGCATGTATTAGACGTTGGCCGATTATTCGGTTTCATTAAAAAAATAGAAGAAGAAATTAAATTAAAATCGATTGCGGAAATTTCTTATTAACAAAGATTGCATATACAGGAAATGAGTTTAATGAAACATATAAGAAATTTTCTCCAATACCAAGTTATTAGAACTTTATTAATATTTATCTTATAATGAAGTATTTATTTTTGTTATAAAAATTATTTAGATTTATAAAATAGTTTTAAAAAGGAATTCCTTTAATTTATTTTTTTTAATATAAAATGTAAAAATTTTCGATTTTTAACGAATGTAATCTGTTCATTACATTTATTTCCATTATAATTTATTGATGATTAAAATGGTGTTTTCTTTCAAGACTACATTTGTTTATCTAGAAGACCTAGATCAGTAATGATTAAAAAAAAAAACTAACCAAACTATTCCAAACTTTTTCTTGTGGAAGTTTTGCTTTGTGTTTGAAGGTTGGAAATGTAATTTCTAATATAATAATCTTAAAATCTTCTAATGCTTTATCTCAACTAGATCTTTAATAAGAAACGATAATCTCTAAAATGATCTCTGTCGGATACGCTGATTGGTCATTTAGATTGACTTTGTAGAATTAAATTTCATTAAAACCGAAGATTAAGATTTAATTTTATATTATTCATCTTGGCTTTAACCTACTGCCTTTAGGCCTAATGGAATACTTTAAAAGCTGAACAGTATCGTTCTGGACTTATAGTTGCATAAGATTAAAATTTTTTGTTCTATATATTACATCTTGTTATTGGTAAGTAAACGATATCCATGCCCTGTTCGATGTTGGTATTTGATCATCTTGAACAGCTTAAAAGAGGCTAGGCATCTCCGTTGAGTTTGAAATCTTTGGAACTTTGACATATTTTCTTATTTTTGAGGTTCAAGAGTTTGGATTCGTTGGGACCAATACCATAGAAGAGTTAGAAACAAACCCATCATGTCTATATTATCCCATTCTTGATTGTTTGTTTTTTAAAGTTTAAACTCCATTTGAACAGTGGTCAATAGGGGAAATCATTTGCATTGTGTAAAGGAACCGTCAAAAACAAAATTGTATAGTTTCGTGAATCTTTGGATTTATATATGTCGATAAATAGATTAAGAACATGAGTCCTAAATTGTAAGGATTGTTATATCCAAACTGAAATCCTTTTTACAACGAAAATATAACGAAAAAAATGTATTAACCATTATTGTTTGAACACTATAGCATTCGAAGAACTTAATTGTATTTATCATTTATACACGCATACATACATATGTATGTATATAATCGTATGTTAGTATATGTATAAAATAATATATTGCTTATATACATGTACACTTTTTTCTGTAAGTCGATTTATATGATTGTACTTTTGCACTCGCATGTAAGGAAAAAGTTTATACTAAATAACAGATAAACCTCCTAATGTGGATCTAGTAGCGAATTTATAAGATTTTATTAGCTATAACTTGATGCTCATTCTAAAAGAACTTTGTATTTTATAATTTATAGATCAGAATATCAATTGTAGTTGTAATAATAGGCAAATTAATGTAAAATTATTAAAATCTGATGTTATACCAAAAAGTCCTTTTTAAAAAGAATCCACTGTGTATATGTATAAATGCGTAGTGCGTATAAGTATATAAAATAATATATATTCCCAATACTATTTGATACGTTGAAGTTAAATATATACATTAGACCTGTCCCTTTATGTATGTATGTGATCTTAAAAAGTAAACTCACATTTTCTAAATATGGACCATGTCCAAATTAAGACTATACTTTGTTGAACATAATGAAATCCAAACATTAAGACAATTTGGGAAATAAGTCTACTATTAATTTGTTAACTGAGTCTTTTGACGATCTACGTTTTGGTGGCGGAAAATTAGAAATTAGTTGGCCTATTATTACCACTTGTAATTGCTATGACCTTGTCATTTCATGGAATATGTCTGTGACAATCTTGTCCTCACAAAGATCCCCCGGGGGCATGTTACCTTAGTGAAATCTCCACTTTGGTAAGGAGGTGTTACCAACACCTCTAGTCGGCCGAAAGAGTTATAACCAGAGAACTACATAATCTGGTAGTACGGGTATACATTTGCCCGCAGGACTATCTCCTGACTTGTCAGTTGGTTGTAGTGTCTATGGTTTATACCCAAATTCGCGGGGAGAGACTGTTGGCTTAAGGACTGATATATCCTATACCTAGTGGCTTGGATAGTTCTCTTTTCGAACAGTACTGTGTACAAGGAATAATATGCTGGAACCTGAACCCGATCGGTTTAGGGGCGCCGGTCGCGTTATGGGACACCGGTTTATGCTGGGGAATTGTCAGGTTAGTATTCAATGGTTGCCTGTCATCCTGTAGAGTGATGTTTATGATTATGAGAATGGATTGATGCGATAAATTGGTGAATGATTGAGAAAGTCTCCATATATTGGAGATTAGTACTGATTTATTATGCTTTTTACGCTCGGAAAAGTTCTTCGGTGCTGTTGCCATCTCAACAGGATATATTGATACGATGGGACTATTTGTCGGGGCAATTATTGGAATTTATTGACCTTAGAAATCATATTTCCTTTGTTACATTGGTCGGTTCATAAAAGAGGGATCCTGATCCATTTTGTTCTGTTTTTCGGACTAGCAAATATGTCTCTAGGTGCTGTTGCCAAAACAACAGAGCCATCTCAGTAGTGTGGTTGCGAGGGCTTAAAGAGGTTAAGGAATGCACTGAAATGGGTCATTAGATGATGGGGATTGCATTTTAAATAATGCAATCTTTAATGGCATCATAAGGGTGGTCATCCTCTGGTATAACCGGAACATAGATTTCACCTGATGTTGAGACTTGTCACTCCCTTCTATTGACTTTAGACCAGTGATTGCATTTTCCTTGGCGGGGTGCCTATGCAGCCTGTTTTTCCGTAACGGGGCTACTATGGAAAGAGATTAGACAGCTCGAGTACTTCAGTAAAGTGCTTGTACTTACATGGATCGACAGATCCATGTACAAAAATTGCCATCTGAGTTCTTCATTGAAGGATTCTGGGGCGATGGAAGTCCGTTGTCAAGTCTACCCAGTGGGTGGAAAAGACCACCGTGAAATAAGTCGGTCAAGGCAGGTGTTCATGTAAAACACTCCGACATTCGTGTCCTCACAGAAATACACATACACTATGCTTTTTATGTAATGTTCTCCTTTTAAGGGAATTCATTCAAGGGCAGACCTACTAAGTATAGATAAATATATACACACACACAAAAATGTAAAGTGCATATGTATGTGTTTATGTGTGTGTTTAAGTGAATGTGAAATTTTATTCTGGACGGCATATCAATTGTCTGTACATATAGTTGTGTTACACTTCCGTACGCAAATAATTCATGTGCGTATGCAGGTTAATGTATGTATGTATATGTCGACATACACATGCATTCATTAATGTGTGTTTGTATGTGTGTCATATATATTTTATAGTGTAAATCTGATATCAAGCAGGATGTTCAGAGGTCCTGCATCATCATCATCATCACCAACAGCTAAAGCAACAACAGCAACAATGACAAAATCAGCATCAACATTATGCGTGCGATAATGCAACTCATTTTTCAAAAAGTTTTTTCATGCATATACTTGTGTATGTGTGTGTGTATGGGTTTGTGTATGAGTAGGCGTTTGTTGAAAATAATATAAAAAAATAAAACAAAACAACTAAGTACATACATATAAATATATTTATATTATTCAAGTATGTATTTTAATGCATTTACATATACATATGTATATGTAGTTATGCGTATATATACATACATGTGTCTTTATAATAAAAAAAATTAAATTAAAATTTAAAATTTATTTGAAAAACTTTTTCACATAAAATATGCATAATAACAGTCCGATCCATTGTTTATGGCACACGGTTGTGTGTTGATATTTTTTCTATAATTATTATACATATATACATAACTATTTGTATCTATGTATATACATTTGTTTGTATGTATAGATATGATTTTCTATAAAATATTTCTACTTAAATATTCACACACATTTTTACAAATTTTTATTGATAACTAATTTAAATTTTAAGAATTCTATTAATTTTATTTTTAAAGAATTTTATTAAATTTTAGAGAAAATATTAAATGCCTTAAAAGACCTCTGTGAACTAATTAGTACTTAGACATTATTTTTTAACTCACAAAGTTTCAAGAATTTGTAAGATTTTGTAAAACTTTTCATTATAAAAATCTGTATATAAATGTTGAAGACACTTGTAATAATAGCAATTTGTTTAATAATTTAAATTTATATATCAATAGATATATTGAAATAGTTTTGAATTATGCTACGATCAAGCAAATTCCTCATCATCCAATAATTGATTGAAGTGAATTGCTCGTTTTGAATATAGAAATGTGAAAACTATAGAATGTTGTTTACGAATCCTAAATCCTTAAAGAGATATATTTCAGCTCTAGAAATGACTCTAATCAAAACATTAATAAACTTATTACAAGTGCTCTGCGATTGCTCAACTTAAAACATGTTACAGCAATGGTTTAATTTTTTTGATAGTGATTTTGGATCATAAGAAACTTACTTATGTCGAATTTCATCGCTATATTTGTATTTTTAAACAAGTTATGACTGTTAAAGCTGCTTTTCGAGGAGCCACTTGTATGGAGTCTATCCGAAAACGTGGACTAATATTGCCCAATTTCAATACCAAACAAATCTTACCTATAAGAAATATTTATGGGAAATTTCAACCCTCCATTCGGACTCTATCGCGCTTTCAACAGACAGACAGACATGACTGGACTCAAAATATATATACTTTTGTGGGTCTTTGACCAATATTTCGATGTGTTAAAAATGAATGACAAAATCAATATACCCTCCATCTTTTTTGATGGTGGGTGTAAAAACATGGGACAAAAAGAAGATTACTGCAAGAAATCAAGTTCTGTCATGAAAGGAAAATGAAACATAACAAAAATCAAACAAACAGTCCCAACCGAAATCCAATGTTGTTAAGTTCAACTGGATTTCCTATGAGTCAATAAGGAAATTTGTCACAGTCAAAATAATACCTTCATCATCAAAAACATCTACAAATATAGATTAAAATGCTAATCGGTAATAGGGGTACAAAGCGCGTCTTTGAATCAAATCCAACCGCGTTTTTATGTTAAGTTCTGGACACTGAATTCTCTAATTTTTGGTTAAGATTGGCTCAAGAATTTTGAACCTACCCACGACTCTTCTAAACGATTCCTTATGATCTCTACTTCTGATCAGTTCTGAGTCATTTTTTAATCTTTTTCGACTTATCAATGAGCCAAATTACTGATCGTTTTAGAGCCATTTTCGAATCATATTATAGTAATTTTTGAGTCATTTCTGAGTAATTTTAAATTTTTTTAAAGGCAAATACAATACTAGAAAAATAGTTCTTGATCTTGCTATACATTTTGTTATTGTTTTTCAAAGAAATGAGATTTTAAATACTAATTGGAATTATTTAGATGTAGAAAATCATTAAACATATTAAATTATTATAATTAAAGCATAATATAATTTAAATTTCCTTGACAAAAAATCGACTTTATAAATATCATACAAATCCGAATACTTATACATTTAATTTTATAAACGAAATGGGAATTATATCAACTCATTTAAGGCCACATAAAATTTTTCGCAAACTCTTCCAAGAGTCCCTTTTCTGAGTCCCTTTTCTAATAAGTTTGTAATCATTATTGAATCGTCTTTCAGTAATTTTTATGTGCAAGTGTTGCTGTTAATTTGTAAATAATATTAATTATATAAAAACGGGCTTAGATCTTCCGACTGCTTGAAATGTAACCACAAAAATATCTTTCAAATGCCAAAAATTAAAAAAAAATCCGTGTGAAATTACCAAATGCTTATGCTATGTTTACTTTAATTATAAATGAATTACAGTGATTGGATGAATAATTCCTCCAGTTGACGCCACTATTGTTGCAGTAAGAAACTTATCCTTAGGTAAAATGTGGAGACTATAGAGCCTAGAAGCCTAGACGCCTATTTTCAAACTGAAGATTCTCTAGAATCCTCTAATCTTCTCACAATCAATACTCGTAAAAGGTTATACAGGTACGTTAAATTGTCTATCTTCGGATGTAAAAAGTGATCTAGGTGATTTTCAACTAGAAACAATGATAATAAATGTGTCAAAAATATGACCAATTTAAAAACTTCTCTTGAGCATCTACTTTAAGATAACACCAAAGTTAAAAGGTCAAATTCCTTTAATTCCTTTAACTCACTACACCCCGAATCATCTAATCAAGACGGTTTAGAAAAAGGAATTGAAAGGTATATTTCGCAGTTTTCCAGACTATCCTTAAAGTAGAAGACTAATCTACACCGAGTTAACGAGGAAGTCATTATTGCTTGTACAACGCTTCAAAAATATTGCACAACCATACTCAAGAACCATTTTAATGAGTTATCTGTTACAGTTAACATAATAAAACAAGCAACTCTGAAATGTAAAACACTAAGACAAAATTATTAAGATTACAATCAAACAACTACTTAAAATAAACATTTTTTGCTAGCAAGATTCAATACAAATCATGGAAGTGCTATTTGGAATCAAACAAAATATTATAACTCAACCGCATACACAACCACCAGTAAAAATTGAACACTATTAACCCTTCTAAGTTTAAATGAACAGCAAGTACTGAAGAACAAAGACTAGTTAGAGAAAATCCAACTCCAAATTCAATTAACCACTCGAGATTAGAACTCCAATAGCTAAACATTCAGAAAGTATTTTAAGACCTAAACAAAATGTAAACCCTTTAGAATGGTTTAGTTTTTCCATCTTAATTCAAAAAAGGATATAAAATTGTTGTCCATACTAAGAAATTTTTGGAGCAAGATATGGGGTTGACGAGGATGTGCTTCTGAGACTATCTCAGGACGTCGTCCACGTCAAGAGTTCATAAAGTCAAAGTTTTAAAGTTTCAGTGTCTTTAAGATATGTGATCGTTTTTCATTAATAAATAATGTTTAGGAAAAGGTGTGCTATGATTTTGTTACAAGTTCTACGACGACGTTTCCAAAGACGATACCTTTCCGATGGTTGATGAATGCATAGTAGCCAACTTAGCCTACAATCCTTATAAAAAATTGAATACACGATCAGTCTATGATGTAAGGAGTGGCTTTTTAACCAGCAAGATATGGAGGTTGACGAGGACGTGCTTCTGAGACTATCTCAGGACGTCGTCCACGTCAAGAGTTCATAAAGTCAAAGTTTTAAAGTTTCAGTCTCTTTATGATATGTGATCGTTTTTCATTAATAAATAATGTTTAGGAAAAGGTGTACTATGGTTTTGTTACAATCTTTCGACATCAGCGATTCCAAAGATGATACATCTCCGATGGTTGAAGAAGATGATACCTTTTGAAAAAGAGAATACACCATCTGTCTTACAGATGAAGAGTACCCCCGTAACCTTTGAAAGAAAGAATTCATGATCTGTCTTACAGATGAAGAGTATCCTCTTTACTAGAAAAGATGAGGTGGTTGACGAGGACGTCCTTATGGGACTATCTCAGGAGGTCGCCCACATCATAGTTGTAGATAAGGATAGTGAGATTGTCACAAACCATTCTCCACAAATCTAAAGCAGCAAGGGATAGGAGTTTGAGGGTTACAAGCTCCTGTATGTTAAAATTGAAGTAAAGTAAGGCTCTGTTTCTTACATAACTTAAATTGAACTGACTTCAGTTATGAAAATACAGTTTCAGCTGCACTTGAACATTATAGCGAAAAACATTTGTGTTTTTAAGCTAGCACGACTAGGAGATCGCAAGAAAAAAAATTTTAGTTTTTTAATGTTACAAATTGTTGTATTTTGAAAACGCACTTTGAGAAAATTGGAAAATTTTAAATTTTAACTTTAAAACTTTAAAGACATACGTATTTATTTTGTTTCTTTTTTTCATAAAATTTTATACAGAAATTATGAATTCGCATAAATTTTAATGTATTGTAGGTTCTATATATAAATATACATAGAAAAAAAACATTCATACATACATAAATATAAATTTAATATGTTTGCTTTTGTAGTTGCTGTTGTTGAAGGTGTGTTGTTTTTGTTTTGTTTTTCATTTTTTTCTATAGAGTTTTTTAACATTTAAAATATTTCATTAAAATTTAGTTGAAATATTATTTTAGCTCTACCATAAATAAACACAATGGGTAAATAAGCAACCACTACTCTACTGCTACAACAACAACAAAAACAATAAAGAAAAACAACAACTACAATATCAGCTACTGACTGCCACTGTTGGAAAACAAACAGTAGAATAGAAGAAGCATACTTTGTGGCGTTTTAAAGCCTTAAACAAACACATTGAAATGTGTACAAAATGCACGCATGCATGTATATTTGTACACACTCACACACACTGTAGGTGATTTTCCTATATTAACATGTACAGTGTGGTTCAAAAGTTAATTATACCTAAGTGACACTGACCACAAGTATATCCCAAAGCTGGCAAGAAATTGAAAACATAAAGAGTTATCCGCAATGGAAAAGCCCCCGCAATTAACTGGAGAAAAGCATTGAAAACAAAAACTGTGTTCCGTTTCCTTTTTTTAAGTTAAGAAATTATCCAAAAAAATTGTTATTTTATGCGATTAATTTTGTTTCTTAAAAACATAACTAAACTAAAAATTTATTTTGTTATGTCTGACACTGTATATATGTATGTTTGTTAGTTAGTATGTTTTTTATTTATATTTGCATTAAGCAAACAATGTTTATATATATTTAGGTTTATGTGGTCCCAACTATTGGAAGATTCTACATAAAGGGCAGTATATAAATAGTGAGAAAATGGGTGTCATTTGTATAAAGTTTAAGAATTAATAATCAGAAGAATTTAAAAAAAAGTACTTTTCAATCCAGAATATGATTCAAACACAAAATTTTTGAAATTATCTTAAATCTCGTTTTAAAAAAATATTCCTTTAAGATTTCATAATTACTATCTCACCATTATTATCCTATAAATCCTAATAGGCCCACAACAAATGTTTTTTCAGATCTATTTATCACTGTTCAATCCTTGGTGCAAGTTTCATTCAAATCGATTTTTTAAATTTGGTCACTTGACACGAAACTGCGCACATGTAAATCAGCTGAGACATAGCTTTTGCACTGGAGTTAAAATATTGATTTTGATGTTTTTTTTTGCTATTTTGTAGTATCCGCAATTGTTGATTATGTATATCGTCCTTTTCGACTCCACTCAGATTAAAATTCCGTAAACAGCACAAGATATTATAAGTTGCACGTGATCAAATTTTGTTTTGATCAATTTTGTGTTGCGGTAAGTGATCTAGCAAGCGGGTTGGGATGGAAATGTAATTTTGTCAAATATACTTCACGCATATTATTGAATACTTCCTTGACCAGTGATATATCTAAGTCTATGTAGTTGATCTTTATTCTTATATACCATGGAGCTTCCGTAGGGTTCTAGGAATTTTTTATTGAACTCTCTGTATAAGATCTACACTAGCATTGCTTGCCGTTCCCCATAATTGGATTCCATATGTATGTCCAAATTAGTTTTAATATTGTTTTATAGAGGATGACGTTAATTAATAATTAATTAATTTCGTATTCCATTCCAAATGAGATGCTTTTAGTTTTATGTAGTGACGACGCCAAATGAAACATCTATTCATGTGAATACTAAAGTATGTGGGATGTTCACATAGTTTAATGTCACAGGAGGGCAGTGGACTCACAATTTGACAAGTCATTCTTGACATACGCATAACTCTCTCCCTTTCGGCATTGGATCGAACCACGGAAACCGGAAGCCCACAGGGCAGTTTCGGACTTTGTCTTGTTTTGGTTATTTGAGAAATACCTTCGAGAAATGCATGTGGTGGCAGTGTTCCTGAGTTCTGAGAATTGATTGTAGGACTAAAGGTTGAAAATGAGTTAGTGTTAAGTATATATAATACTGGATGGATGTACAGGTATGCGAGTCTTATCCACCTGTATACCTAATGCGTCAGATGTAAAAACATCTGTGGGTTTCGGATGAATGAGAAACGTGTATTGAGTTGGTTCCGTGTTTCGGTGTTCCGATTACATCTCTGTGTGCTATTTCCGAATTAACAAAGGTCATCCCATCTGTGTGGCATTAAATGGCAATAATGCTTAGTTAAGTTACAAAACAACAATGGTCAGCTCGAGTACTCGAGCTAAGCGCTTGTACATGGACCTCCGGAACCATGTATCTTACACGCCAGGTGGTAAGTTGTCTAATAAGCCGATTCGACTTCTTGTCTGTATGCGATTTTCATTCATCCGCTTGAACTAGATTGATCAGTTGATCTATCATTATACATTTTCTAGTTTTGAAGCGCTTGTACATGTTCAACGCTGTCTGGCCAGTGTGTTTTAGACAGTCACAGGATGAAATTATCATCTAAAAGCATACAGATGATGACCCAATAAAATAAATTGGTTCATTTACAAAAATTTACCAGTTTTTACTAAATCTGTTTTTATAGACTTTTTTTCCACTCTGTGATCAATATTGTTGAGAAAAAAAACATTTTTGGAGATTTAACGAAGCTAATACATAGTTGGATGTGTTTGCAAGTCAAAAAATAAATGGAACATTAATAAAAAAAAAAGAAAAATCAACAAAAGATTAAGTATCCATCAAATTCCCACATTTACATGACATGTATTTGTTACAGAATGAAATGATGATCGTGTGTGTGCGCACAAAATATGTACAATACGTTTTTACAATTCATCGAAAGAATGTCGACATTTTATGTATTTTGAAGAGTCGGGGACAGATGCAATGTAATGTATATACTACTTCTGGAAATTAGCATCTTTCTAAGAAAATTTAATTTCTTCGCACTCAAAGAAAAATGAAAACAATAAATTTACACTAGAATTCTTACACATTTTCTAGTAGGGTGTATGGCAAAATTAAATTCATGATGTTTTTCTTTTTTTATATAGTCAATAGACTTTTATATCAATAATTTATGTTTTTGTTGTATACGCAGTGGTCAGTTATGTGCAGAGATGTCCCGGCAGTTTTGCAAGATGTTTATGTATCTCTTATAGTAGGGGGGAAAAGTACCCATGTCTAAATTTATTGACGAGCGAGAAATTGATACTTTAATATCACTAAGTAGTCAAAAAAGAAATAACTTTAATCCTAAACTCACCTGATCTATAGCTCAGACTATTGTCTAATTACAATCGTAGAGAAATATGGTTCTGCAAGGTGCTTATTTACTGCAAGTGTGTGTTGCTTTTATATGTATTTGTACATATTTTAATGCATTGATGAACGCGCAACAGTGTGTATGCGAAATATTTTGTACGAAAAAAGTGTGAATGTTTTTGCATGACTTTAAAGGAATTGTTTTATAAATATATACTTTTAATCAACCATATTTTTAATAAATCTATTGTTTTAAAACTTCAACTCTATATTCTTCCAGATTGTATTAATAATATGTAATAATAAGTCATGCCAAGATTTTTGACTTTTTCTTTAGTCTGAAACATAATTGATCATAAATTATTTAGAGATTAGTTTACTTGAATTCCATTTGTTCATTCGAATGATACAACCTTTACAGATAATTATTAACTAAAATAATATTTATCTTTTCATAAAGCAATGATTATTTGTACAGACATCACTACAGATCTCGTTATCATCAAATGTACCAAACTAACAATGATTTTATAAAAACTATTCCATCGTTTAGTGTTTATTGTGGTTGGTATACACTGAAAAATGTGTTTTATGTAATTATGTAACCAATATTATTTAAAAAACAATAAATCAGGCAGTGTACGCGATTGTCAGGATTGGTCTCTTAATGATAGTTGTCAGACTGGAGACAGATTTCTCAGGTCAATATATATTTTTCAAAAGTTTAAGCTAAGCTGTATCTATAAAAGGATGGAAAGGAGGTAGAAAACCAACAGTCTTGTCCTTTAAAGTATCGGCGTATTAAGAAATAAAAATTTTAAGTTCTTACACATTTTGATAGATCATTGAAGTAGATCACACTTAGAATTCGATTTCGAACCATTTCTAGGGCTTGGCTTTTACAGAGGATGTGGATTAATGTTTCATCCTCGCTCTAATAACAGAAGACATTATATAAAAGTCCAAAACATGGTTAAAAAGTTTATAGTGGTTTTTAAATACTAAGATATACGTAAGACCACATCGCTCTAGCTCAAGCTGGTGTAATCACTCAACCAATGTTCCTGAGCCTTAAATTTCAGAATTGCAGAATTGAAGACTAGGATTTGCATTTTGATTACAAGTAGGGGGACTTAACAAAAGGGATCTATTTTCAGTTCACTTAGCGTGGTTCTAACTCTAGGGAAAGTGTTCATTAAATTAATGCCATATGTAGTCCCGTGTCCTTTGACCCATATAAGGGTAATGTTTAAATGTCTCGCCATCACATTGAAAGACGTCCGGCATTCATGGACAAATGTTTAATGATGCCACCAACAACTCCTTTCTTAATATTGGATCCATCAGTGTAGACAACCCTTAAAAGAAAGGAGAGATTTTTAAAAACTCCGAAAAAATGTGGTATAAAAATCGTCGCAGCAGATTGCGCTCCTGGAACAAATAACATTATTGATTTAATAACAACCTGTAACAATTTTGAAAAAAGCGTTCACACATGGAAAAGTTGATATGTATGTAAAAAAGGATTCTAATTATAGCAAGTCAGCGTAGCTCTTATGTCCTTATAAAGGACTTACAATTTCAAACGAATATTTAAAATATATATATATATGTATTGTATGATGCCTGATATTGGTATCAAATAGAAGCTCGGAATCTGTACTTTCTATATATATTATTTACTTGACTCACTTAAAGAATAAAAACGAAAAAGAAATTAAATTTAAAATCGTCTCAATCGTCTCACAAAAACTTTTAATTAATTAATTGCTTCTTTATAGATTTTAACATAGAGAAACTCTATGGCTTTTGGTATAAATATTTTCAAAGTTTATGTTTTTGGTAATTTTCGTACTTTTATATAAATTTTATAATTTATATAAATTTATTATTATTTTAAAGATTTTTTTTTAAATCAACTTCAATTTTAAAATGAAATAAATTTTATTGTTGTTTTTTTTTTCATTATTTACATTTTAGATTTAACTAAAGCTTATATTTATGTATGTATATGTATAAAATTATGTACATATATGTGTACATATATGTAAATAATGTACATACATACTTATATGTATATTCGCCTATCTAGTTATATACATATGTACATACTTATCTATGTATGTATATATGTATGTATGTAAATGAAACAAATAAAGATTTGTGGTCGATATTGGTCTTTATGGTGTTGCAGCAAAATGCGTTATATAATTGCAAACATCAGAAAATTTAAATAAAAAATATATTAAATACAGATGTACTATTCATACATATGTACATATGTATGTATAATATGTATCTGCATATATACATAAGTAAATAAAAACCATACGCATAAAAAAACGAAAAAGTTTGTTTAAAAAATACACCCACCCACCACAATTGCAACAATGTCTATTTCAAAAATACGGACGATCAAACGAATATATTAACGTACGTTCCACTGTTTATATTATTTACTTAAATAAATATAGACAAATATTCAGATAATTTTAAGTTTCTTTAACAAAAAAAATAAATTTACTTTAATTTAAAACTAGGGTTATAATCCTGGAAAATTCGACCCTTAAATTAATTTTTTTAATAAGTTTTTCCAAGATATTTGCTTTCTAGTCGTAGTAAAGAAAACATAATGGATATAGAATGTACACTTGGTTAAACGCCGAAATCGCGATTGTTATATATATCTTGATTCACGGATGAATAATTGTATATTTCTGTTTCATTCAGAGCATGCCTAACGTTCAAAATTGTCTACTTAAACTCACCCAAATACAATTTTCGACAATAAGGCAAAAAATCAGCACATAATATTAGCCTTAAAATATTCTATAGGGGTCTAATTGCAACTCCGATCCATCAACGACTTCAAGAGATTGATAACGTGAGCTTTTTTTTATTAAATAAGCTTTCATTAATTTCAAGCTATGGCTCTGCAACGGTTATCGTAAACTAAAATAATTTCTTCAGTAGAATATCGACAATAGGTTACGTTAGGTTGAATATGTTACATAAGGGAGTATCACATCGCATCCGCAAATATACACATGGGATACTATCGCTGCCATTATGTGCATAGTTGTGTGTAAAATGTGAATGTCTAGTCGTCTGATGTGAAGAAACTAAGTTTCCTTAACGTAGTTCCTTAGATTTATTTGAATATAATTTCGAATGACAGATCAACTGTTTCCGATTTTCACTGTTCTCTTCTTATCTTCTATATGCGTCTGAATCTATTCAAAATTTTATTCCGTAGTGGCACAAATTTAAGCTCTGCAAGAGGTATTGATAAAAATAATTAAGCAGTATTTGTACTATATTTATTCCAAACCCTTAAAATATACCGTTATTGCATGGATTACTGCCTGGAAGCTAATGTTACCCAACAAAGTCTTGAATTACTCGGCAAATAGGCAGGCAATATAGGGGCAAGGTCTAAGTACTTAGTTTTTGGGTGAATAGCAACATAGTTTTGTTCGACGATGATAAAAAAATATTTAGTTACAAATGTGCTAACCCGATTTTACCGGATATAAAACCACCTTTACATGTTATTTTTTAGTGCTTTTTGGAATAGACTTTGTACAAATTTAAACATATAAATTTATTAAAAAGAACTTTCATTATAGATTATAACCCATTCAGTCCGGATCGAAATTAACTAATTAAGACTAAAAAAATTATAAATATTACCTGTCAAACCGTGGTTTTTGACACTTGAACTGATTTTGTTTGCAAACAATTTTGTGTAGATTTGGATCGAGATCTTGAAATTTCTTAATTTCGTTTGGTCTGAATGTACTTTTATTCTTTATTACCAGGGCAAAGATTTTCATGCACTAAAAAATTAAAAATATGCGCTTATAATATGCACTATAAAATGGGAAAATATGCACTAAAAATTTGAAAAATATGCTCCA
Organism: Lucilia cuprina; assembly: GCF_022045245.1. Lineage (NCBI taxonomy): Eukaryota > Metazoa > Arthropoda > Insecta > Diptera > Calliphoridae > Lucilia > Lucilia cuprina. Next base: position 34,805,617 of record NC_060954.1, read on the forward strand.
AAAATATTTCTTTGTGAAGTTCCATATTAACAGATATTAAGATCTTATGTTTTTGACAACAAATTTATAGGTTTTTAAGAACTGCTTTCTGTACTATAATACCACTTTAGACTAAGAAACAACTTTAAATAGTGTATATTTAATTTCTGAAAGTGGAAAGCTTGATAGCAATTCTAATAAAATTTGGTAAATGAATTTATTTTTGTATAAATTATATTACTTCCTAATTTTATCGTTTGGTAATGTTTTTAAGTGAATTATGGACGTGAGAGAGATGAAAGGACAAAATTTCATCAAGTTATCGCAACACAAACTCAAAATACCTTTCGAACTATTCCGGGTTTAAAAATTAAATAAAATTATGTAAAATTGTATTCTTTTTATATATAGAACCTAGCATTTTGTTGTTAAATCGAAATGTGTTGATATTTATTAAAAAATTCTTAATATGTAATTACGAAATTTGTTGTTAAAATATGAAATTCATAGAAAACAAAATAATTTGTTATATATGCAATTTAAAGCAAAAAAAATCAATTTATGCATTTATAGCAAAATATGCCACAACAAATCGATGCCATTTTGTAGCATGCATTTGCATAGAAATCCTTGCCCTGCTTATAACCATAAGCTCTAAACCATTGGCTATAAATCGTTTTCAAAAACATGTTATTATGTTATTGATAATTTCCACTCATTAGAAAGTAATATATGAATTAACTTCATAACACATAACCAAATTTAAAAGTAATCTACATGTTATGATTATGTTTCAAGATTTATTAATGTATTTTCCTAGATTTTTTCGACTTCCACTTTAGACCCATAGCAATGAATTCCTACGTATTTATTGTTCATCTTTGCTTCAGATATGGATAGCGAATCCGTTCTAGATAGTGAGTTTTCTGATCTCTAGTATTATAAATATATGTACATCAGGGGGCATATTAACTCCAAAGTAATCGTTAAAATATTAAAATTAAAAATATTATGCATAAGCTAAAAATTAATTGGCCATTTTTTATTCTGGGTCGATTACTCAGAGGACCTGTAGTTAACCAATGCCTTGTGATGAAACTGGGAAAATAGGTTGTAAGAAAGAAGATAAAGAGATTTTATTTCGAATAAAATAATTTTTAATATCACAGATCGACAACATTTGAAAAAAGTCGTCTCAAGTTATTTCTAAAGAATTGAGTTGCACAGAATTTAGATTTTCTCCATCACATCTTGAATTTCAGTTATCGTGTTCTGAAGTCAAGACAATTTTTATCTGATCAATTTTATCTTTCTTCTTCCAGATATCTTCACCTTACGCTTCAACCTTTAATAGAGCAGAAGACAAATATTGGATCAACATCTACCTGAGGATGTTCTAATCGATTTAAAATCACTTTGAGATTCGATTTCACGATGTCTGCTCAAAAAGTTTATAGTTCAGATTAAGGTATATCTGATGTTAAGTATTTATATATATTCGGAAAGTATAACTTGGTCTCTGTGATAAAAACGTGTCGGTATGCGTAGGGATGCTTTGCTGAATAATTTTGTAAAATTTTTAAACTCAAATCGAAATTATTGGTATAATGAATATGTCAAAAAATCAAATTCGTATTTTGTTATAAAGATGAAATGTTAATCTTTCATTTGTTATATAAAGTTATTATGTAAACAAAATAATATATATTTTATACCATAAAATTATGAATGCATTAATAATTTTAAAAAATATGAATTAAACATAAAATTACAAAAAAAAAATGCCAAATACATACATATGTATATGTAGTAAGTATGTACATATGTATCCAGTAACATCCAAGTATATACATATATAGAATATTATTTACAATTCACAACCCACTTTGCAGCAAAGTGTAGGGTTTTACCATAGAATTTTTTCCTTAAAATTATAATGTTTTTTCTCATAAAATTAAATGTAACTCTAGGCGTTTTGTACAAAGTCTGTACGTTTTTTCTGCATTTTTTTAAACAACTCCATTGGGCAATTCTCATCTTTAGGTAAAAGTCGCTTTTTACACAATATGTTCTGTCTAAAAACAGCAACAACTATAAAAAAATTTACAGATAAAACACCAAAAATTTGAATTCAAAAAAACTTGAAGTAACAGTTGCAGTTACGAAAAGCTAACAATTTTTTCTGTTGTATAGTTTTTCGATCAAAATAATATGCAGGTGTTTTATTGTTGTTGTTGTTTTGGTTAGAAAATACAACAACTGTAACCAGGCAACAGTGCACAATGGGTTTGATTCTAAACACTAATACACATTTCAAGCTTGAAAACACATTTGACAAATAATATTGTCTTGGCGCTGTTATAACGTCTCAAAAACTGACGTTTTCTAAAATTTCAGGTCACGATATCTCAAACATAAGATATGATGTAGAAAAGGCCATAAGATCAGATTTGAATACAGTGGTGCTCAAAACAAAGACCTTACTTAGTTTCAGATATTCGACTGCTTAAATTGTTGTCTTCCTATGTTATTTTTGTTGTAGATAAAACTACTTTCCTAATATTTCAAATTTCTGGCCATTAAAATAGGTTTCTTAATTATTCATACCCATTGTGCAGTGTTGAAGAAAACAAACTCGATGGCGTTGCAATAAAAGAAATATCAACCACTGATAGTCAATGTCTACAGAAAGTCAAGCTTATACAGTTGAGTCAGTTGGCTGGCTGACTGTTTGGTTGGTTGGTTAGTTTGGTTTCTTCGGTTTCATTGTGCCTTCATGCAGCTGTCATGGATTTTTATTTTTTCATGTCTTAAGTGTCGGCTGTGTGTGAATCAACGTTCCAAAAGAAACTGAAACATTGTATTTACCTTGCGAATATTCAAAACCGCATTAATTTCATGTAGCAAACTTCATTCTGCAGCATGTATTGCAACTAGTCAAATGTATTTTTATCTCATACAAACACAAAATTATTTAGGAACAATAGTATTTTTTCTTTTATGTTTCTAAAACTAATCTTAAAGATTTTTTTCATATTTTATAAAACAATACATCAAAAAACTAAATTTTCATATATTTTATTCACCTAATTTTAGAAAAGTTTTACAAAGTTGGAAACCGTTATCGATACAGCAAAAATATTATTAACGTTATTCTATTAAAGAAATAAAATATCCAGAAACAACGCTTAGTGCTGACTTAAACAAAAATCATTTCATCAAATTTTATGAGGATCGGTTCATAATTGATCCTTCCTCCCATATTAGCTCAATTCAAAAAATAACTTTTGCGTTCATTACTGACAAGTACGACCCTACCGCAAATTACTTTGAAATGCCAGAGTAGAGCTGAAATATAACAGTTCTTTATGGACTTATTAATACCATAAAAAACAAGGAACGAAACATTATTCACTTTAAACCAATGTATGAACAAATAAGAGTTTTTTAGGGAACCGAAACTTATATTGAAACTTAATTTTTTTAATGATTGGCCCTCTAATATAAACTCTCTCTCTCTAAATTCTAAATTGAAGGTCCTATTTTAATGTTTTTGCATAATTTTTATTTATAATTTTGACAATAACAACACACGGATACATCCGTAACATGTTGTTTTTCCTCTGTTTTATATCCACCAATAAAACATATTTTATTTTGATTTTGTCATTACGTTTGTAACGCATCGAAATATTGGTTTAAGACCCATAAAAGTTAACAGTATTGTTCGAAACCTAAGCAACTTTTTTGGCATTGTTTACAAAGTGCTATATTTTCTATTTTAATTGATTTATTTAAAATTATATAGTTAATAATATTAATATTATGTGTCTACATTATAATAACAACAACAAAAGTTTAATTCCATTTCGCTGTGAGTTAAAAGAAAATAATAACTGAATTAACTCCTTAATTAACAAACAGAACCACTTACTTTATTGCGATTTTTAGCATGATTATGAACCAAAATCTTTGGAAAAGTTGATCTAAGAGTAGTTATCGAGTAATGCGACCCAAATTATTTGATTGTCCATCAAAATCTCCTGACTCAAGTCCCTTAGAGATGCTGTTCGGCATTCTGAAATGCTGGGTCGAAACTCGCAGTTTTAGAAAACATTGCAGCTTGCGAATGGCTTAAAATCCGCTTGGGATTAATTACGAACTACTCTAGTAAATAATCCATTCCATAAAGGTGTTTGGAACTCAAAAGGAACAAAGATTTTCATAAGAAGATCAAAAAGTTGCTTAAGTTTCGAACAGCTATTTATGGAGTTAATTCAATTATTATTATTCTTGTAACTCATAGCGAAATGGAATTAAACTTTTGTTGTTGTTAGTATAATGTAGACACATAATATTATTATTATCAATTATATAATTTTGAATGAATCAATTAAAATATAAATTATAGCACTTTGTATTCAATGCCAAAAAAAGTTGCTTAGGTTTCGAACAATACTGTATATGTATAATTCACAATCGGTGTTGTATGGTTGTATCGTACAACCACTTTAGTGTTTAATGTTTAATATACTCGTATGTCGACAAAAAGCTGCAAAACCCAAGTTCTATATTAGCCTTGATGACCCTCATGAACTCTATAATTATATGGCTTCATTTGACCCTAGCCCTTAAGCCCCCTTCAAAATTTGACTTAAATGTCCACAATTTTATTCAACAATAAATGGCTTAAGTATATCTGAGGCAAGGTATAATTTAACTAAATTGTTTTATTATGAAAACTTAATCACATTTTACTTTTTGTAACTAGTGTAGGGTATTATATGGTCGGCATCACCCGACTATAATATCTTACGTGTTATTAATTTGTTTTTGTTTCAAAAAATTTAATTTGGAAATTTTTGTATGACTTATAACGCTACAACGATACGACATCGATTGTGAATTGAACCATATTCTCATTATAATTCAAGACGTTCAAACCTTGTTCATCTGTGAAAACACGAGAGATACCGTTTGGAAAAAGATTTTGAAGTTTTCTAAAAATACTTTTCATTAATGCAAGCTGTTTGGAATTACAAGTGGACAAAATCAGTTAATCTGTTCATCTGGCCAACCGAAATGCAGTTAAAAAAGTCATACAGAACCTCAGTTCAGAATCATTCCAAAAAGTTAGCATTATGATTAAATTCAAAAAAAAATTAACAGATTTTTTTAATTCGAGAACTTGGTTAATAATTGGTCCAATCTTTTATTAAAGATATATGTACATATATGTACATAATATCACTTTCCGAAATTTATTTATTTTTACGACACATAATTTAATGGTCTGTATATAAGTTTCAGTGTAGCCGAATATAACACTTTTACTTATCTCTTTATTAAATTCATAAAAATGCAAATCAATAAACATTTTTTCGAATTAATAACATATTTTTTCTTTTATTTTAAAATTATTATTTATTTTCTTTAATTTAACGGATTTTGTTTAAAATACAGCTTTGTCAATTCTTAACTATTACATTTGTATACAACTCTGCTTGTGTTTTGGGATCATTGTTTATTATTTGCAACTGTGAAAAATTGTATATAAGCAGAACAACTTGCATAAATAAAGACATTTTACTTTCTGCCTTTAAAGAATAAAGAACTTTGTCTAGTATTTATTTACCGGACGGGTTTGAAAATCTTAAAAAAGTATTTTATATAACAAGTGTGTGTGTGTGTGCAAACATATATTTACCATTTACCAGGTACGTGAAGCAATTTAATTGGCGTCAAACTCAGTGGCTACGATTATTACTATAAAAAATACAGCAAAAACCATTTACTCAGCTGACGTGGAAAACGGCAACAAAAGAGAAATCTGAATTGAATAAAATGGCAACTTTTTCAAATGAACAGTTTTTAACTGCTACGAGTTGTGATATCAGAAGTAGCTCTTTTACACAGTGTTCCGTTCGTTTTAAGGGCCAAAGAGATCCAGCTTTAATCGAAGACTTTTTGTCTGCAATCGTCGTTTTTAAAGATATCAACCGAATTTCAGATATTGATGCTTTGCGTGGCATACCATTTTTATTAGAGGATTATGCTGCTTCTTGGTGGATTGGTGTTAAAGACAGCATATGTTCATTTGAGCAGGCAATATCCCTTATTTGGACTACATTTACTCCTCATATTCCTGATTGGCGTATTTTTTTGAAAATTTTTGAAATCAAACAACAGAAGAATGAACCAACGGATACATTTATTTCCAAAAAGAGACTACTTTTCTCCCAACTAATGTTGTCTCCGGCTGAGTCTATTCAACTAAATATACTGTATGGCCTTCTAAATACTAATATTAGAGAACATATTGCCCGTGAAAGTTTCAATACTTTTGAACAGTTAATGTCTGCCAGTCGTGAAGCTGAAATGTTAACAAAATCTGTTCCTGATGTGAAAAAAAATGTTCCCAGTACAAATCGCTGTAGTTTTTGCCGAAATAAGGGTCATTCTATAGATACCTGTCTTAAAAAGAAAAAACGTGATGAGGTTCAGAATAGTCAACAGGTAACACAACAGAATCAAAATATGCTTGATAATCGACCACAACTAGATTTGTTGAAAAAACCAACATTTTCTTGCTATGGATGTGGTGCACCTGGTGTTTATCGCTCAAACTGTACTACCTGTAATGGTAAACGTAAAGACAGTCCACAGTATTTGGGCTTGGATTATTTAACTTCCACTGTTAGTGGACATTCATTGCCAACAACTTGTGTAGAATTTTTCGGTCTTAAAGGTGAAGCTGTATTTGATTGTGGAGCTAAAACTAGTGTAACTAGTCTGGAAGTTATGGAGATCTTACTTGCTAACAAATGCACCTTTCAAGACGTTTGTGCTGAAATTACCCTTGCTGATGGGTCTATAACCACTGGCAAGGTTATGTCTACCACTTGCGATGTTATTATTGGCAACAGATTATGTAAAATTGGTTTAATTTACCTACCAAATGCCACTATTAACAGAACACTACTTGGTGCTGATTTTCTAGAACAGGCTGGCATTGTACTCAATATGGCTCAGAAGTATTGGTATTTTGAGGATCAACCTAAACAAAAGTTTTCCTTTACAAATTTAATGGAAATCGAAGTTTGTGCTTTGCAACTAGGTGAAGAGACTTCGTAATTATGAATGACAGATGTGCACTCACCTATAACTGAGACTTTAAAATCCAAAACAACAAGTTTTTTACTTCTAGACTCAAATTCAATTTACTGTGAAAATTTTTTGAAAATTATATTTAAGTATATGTTTAAGTAAATTTATTAAAAATATGTAGCATATGCAGTTTAAGTTACATAAATGCTCTTTTCTTTATGACTTCAAAGGAAAGAAACTTTGTCTAGTATTCATTTACCGGGCAGGTTTGGCTTTATTTGAGGTTTTAAGGAAAAGTAGTTCAGATCATTAATGATTAAGTTCAGTAATCTATGGGCTCATAACCCCCAGTAAATGTTTTTCTCCAAAATATTCAGATGAATAATAACGTTTGAAGCATTATGTTCAATTAGTTTCCCAAATAAAATAAATTTTATATATTTTATTCATATGTTAGGTATTAAGCCCCCGTTAAAAGTCATCCTGTTATTCTCCAAATGTTCACATGATTGTCAAAGTTCTTTATGAAGAGTTTGAAGATTCTAGCTCTCAGATATATGATTTATTCATTTAATTTTTATGGGCGCTCTAAGCAACCCCCAGATGTAAGTACACGCTTTTTTCTTCAAATTGTTCAGATGTACATAAAATTTCCTCGTTTGAAACTTAAAGAATTTTGTTCTATTAGTTTCCCAGATAAACGAATTTTTGTATTTAATTCATATTGGTGATGCCGTTAAGACTCTGTTATAATATCTCAGATATACTAATTTAATATTTTCTCAATAGTGATATGGCACCTCTCCCACTTAAAATTTCAACATAAAAAGTAGCCTATTACTCTTTCAGACATACAGGAAGTTACGGAAGATACTGCGAAAATTTCATGTAAATCGGTTCAGCCGTTTAGTCGTCTATAAAGTTCTAACATACAATCAAACAAACTATATTTTATATATATTATAAAATAGCCGATTTAGATGATATCATTGCTAACAGCATGATTTCAACTATCTGTGTATATACAAACATATGTATAAAAGTACTTTCCTTCATTAGACCAACTTTTTCTAACTAAACCCAATATTTTTTGAATTATTTGAATGCAGATTAAAAGCTTAGAACAAATTATGAACCAATAAGAATCAGCGATATTTTGGTTGTTTACTATATAATAAACAAACCTATTTGTTAGAGCTTTATCGGTATTCCGGGGGCTTAGTGAAAAAATGTCGATTCGATATTGCCCATTCTCAATGAAAAACATTAATATATAAATTAACGGTCCCTGATTGAAATAGAAGCAAATTTCGTTTGTTGAAAGTTCCAAATAATCAGACAGATTGTTTAGAGGCCGTCTTAATATTACATACATACATATGTACATATATATTTACATAACTCAAAAGAAAAAATCAATAAATTTATTTTATTTCAATCTTCAGGTCTGTGTTTTTATTCACAGTTTGCCTTTTTTGTATTTAATTTAAATATAGACAACACAATGTTGCATGTAGCGTTCGTGAGTTTGTGTAATGTTAGTGTTTTCATTATCATAATTTTACCGCCTTCGAAATGCGTAGTATAAATTACATTGCAGTAGCATGTATGTATAGTGCATACGAATACTATGTAAAAATGCATGTTTTATGCATTAAACAACAAACATTTATTAGACCAGTTTTAAATATTCACTCTAATTTTAATTCACTTGCTCCCCCCTACAGTGTCTACGCATGTGGTAATCCTAACTGTATGCACAATTTTTGTATGGATACTTCTTGAGTTGGTGGTGTTCTAAAACTCAGAGGATTCAGTTTAGTTTGTCTGCTGTTGTTTAGTTAGACTTGTTGGTTATCTTTGTTGTCTGAGTTTTTCTTGGTATTCTATGAAAGCCCTTGCAACTATGCGAACAGAGATCTCTATATCGTATTTGCATCAAAATAATATGCATTTATTAATAATGCTAAAGAAAGAATAAAAATAAGAAAATGGACAGTAAATAGAAAAGATAAAAAATATTTCTTAAATTCAGCATTATAGAAGAACAAGGTTTGAAAATTAAGACTTTTTGAAAGATAAACTTTAAAGTTTTCTATTTAATTCTATCTATTGGAGAACCATAGCGCTATGACATGTTGCCTTTATAAAATTCAATTAAAGCTTATGCATTAATAACCTGGTAGGAGAGCAAAACTGTTACCTAAAACTACAACGGAAACTTTAGCGTACATATAGTTTTGGTTCTGGAAATAATTTACACTGATAGCTATGAACTGAAATATTTAACGGGTTTAGCAATATTATTATACTACCTTCCGGTAATAGGACTTGACTAGATTGCATTAGGCCAATATATGTCGATAAGTAAGATTTAAGACCGATTACACCATAATAGAGACATAACAACATCCGAAAATTGAATACAACTATCATATATGGGCTGGAGCTTCAAAGTATATTTTGGAGCTACTCTACCGAGTAAAGGGCAAAGTTACAGTAAGGTATTCAACACCATTAATACACTGGATCACTGTCGCAAGGTGGGGCATATTTTACTGTTCTATCGATATTACAATGGAATTAGTGAAATTGCCAGGAATGTTATTTCCGGAATTTCCAAGATACTTAGTTCCAACTTTAACGAATTTCTGACAGTGGCAAAGAAAGTGATTATGAGTTTCATTGTCCTCTCTACATGCTCTACATTTGACTAAATCCGTACGGCCAATTTTGTATAGATGTGCTGGTAATCCTGTGTGTATACTCAGAATACCATCATACTAACCTGAGACTTGTTTATTTTGAGGAAATTTCTCATCAGTATCTTTGTGGTTCTACCCACTGTTTTAATATGGTGGCCTTAAGGGATACTCTTACCCATATTTTTAGTTTAGCTTTTGTTTTGTCAAATGGTTTAGTGTTTATCGGGTTAACTGCCTTGAATTCCCTTTCCTTTAATACTATTACATTCGACCTTTCATTGTCGACTTTTCCCGAGTGGTCTGCTACCCATATGATGTAAACCTTTCATGAGGGAGTATTCAGTAAAAGCTTTCTTACAATCCAATACAGTATTCAATTTAAATCTTTCACTAATATTACCATAATTGCCTTCTGGCTGTCGGTAAATATATTAAGGGATGTTGTAGCCATTTTTATTCTAATCTATTTTAGACATTCTGGGCTTCTGCTTGAAAGCTTGTGTTATGATAAGGTAAACGGCGGTATATATCTGTCTTCAATTTAGAACCCCAGGCCCACTTTATCCCCCAGTTTAGAGCCATCCGTGTAACAACGGATTCCTACTGGTATTTGCTCTAGTTTTCCGCTTGGCTAAGACATTCTGGCTGTGCCTGGCATTTGATCAGACACAACCGATGATTGTGTATAACCTTAAAATATTCTATTACACATTGATGACGTGACCTATAACCACTAAAGTAAAGAGCCGGTCAGTTTCAATGGGTGCAATATCTAGCAACGTTTCCAGAGCTTTGGTTGAAGTAGTGAACATGGCAGAACTTATACCCATGTACGCTGAACTCCCTGTAGTTCAATATCTGTGATTTAATATTAAACTTTTTATCCAAATCAGTCCACCAGATTATAAGCTATAATTGGTCTAATTACACTTTTATTAAGTTAATTTGTCATAGTAGGACTAAGACCCCATTTCAGGTCTAAGTTCTCCTAAGCTCAAAAATAAACTTCTTTTTCAGTAGTAAGATCTACGCCATTTTTGATCCAGGGCTCTCGAGGATAATAGTTTATAATATACAGTACAAGACGCAGGCAGCATGAGCTAGATTATCCACACAGCAACTTAATTAGTTAATGTATAATTCCACAAAAATACTATAAGTTAACTAAAATAAGAGGAGGACTAGAAGATCAGTGGTTAGACAATTTCAGACCATAAAATATAAATACGTTCATTAACATGTTTTCATTCAATTTTACTTCAGAGATTTATGTTTTTTATAAACGTATTGCAAAATATGTGAGATAATGAGCCATGTGTATTTAAAGTTACTTGATTTTACTAAAATTTTCACTGTTCGATTATTAATTCAGATAAAATAAGTGTGTGATAAAAATTTTTACACAGAAGAATAATTCATCGCTACTTTTTTTATTATAAAGGATCATAGTGAACCTAAGAATTAACCAGTATAATGGTTTCATATTTCTTTAAGTCCACTAGATACGAGAACATGCATTTTAAACAAAACTTTCTTGTTTAAGTTTCTTTTTAATGCAGATTTTTTTTTTAATTTTTGATTACGAACATCCGGATTGAATTTCACTCAAAATACTTATTCATGTAAATTTTTAACTATATAATCATATATGAGTGAATGCAGTTGAAAACAAAAGGATACAACATGAAATTTATTGTGGGAACTATAAAATTTTATAACAGGATTCTCACGATTGACATATAAGAACAGATGATGTTTGACGAGTGATGACAGTTGGTAGTGACATATAGTGTCTTGAAGCAAGATGTTGTTATGTCAATTATACGTACACATACATATATGTGTTTGTATGTATATAAAGTAATTGAAATCTGTACTGAATCTTAAGTTTTGATTGAAATATTTAAAACCTGTAAAGCTTGGCTTTTAAAAGGTTTTTTGCCAATTATTTTTTCTTTGTGGTGGTGGAGTGAGCCCAACCGGCCTATAATCTGGAATATAAACTCGTCTATAGTCTAGACTAGCCATACGTCCATCTCGAGCGTTTGTTTTTTACTTATTTTCTTTATACATTTTTCCTGATTTTTATATTTTGTATGAAAAATTTTCGTTTTTGGAGGGGAAAATTCCCTTTTATCTTACACGCCTCCCGTTGATCTGCGTCTGGTCTAGACTATAAACAAGATTATAGTGTGAATTTTAAACGAGTCTATAGTCAGGACTATAAGCTAGTTGATTTTGACATTTGGAAAGGTAAATTCAAAGTTGTGGGTTCGATTCAAAACAGAGAAAGTAACGTAAATCAGAACCTCTAGTGTCCTGAGTATGCTTTTTTTGATCTGATATCCCTAAAAATTTTTATTTAGAAACTAAGCTAATTATACCCTACATCACTTTAGTGGGGAGGGTATATTGAGTTTGTGCTGATGTTTGTAACGCACAATAAAATTGGTCTTTTAACCCCCTTAAATTATACCAATCGGCTCAGAGTGGATTTAGAAATGTCCGTCCGTTTATGTAAATCATGTGATCAAACTACAGGATGCAATTTTGGAAATAATTCAATGAAATTTGGCACAAGATCTTTTATGGTACCGTAGACAAAGCCCCCATACAATTGGACCCGTCGAATAAGGCTTTTAAGTTCATAATTATGTTTAATATACTCATATCTCTACAAAAAACTGCAAAATCTAGTTCTATACTAGCCTTGATGAACTTTATAATGTTAGGGCCTTATTTGACCCTAGCCTCTATAAAGAGCCCCCCTTAAAAATGTAACTTAAATGTCCACTTAAGTATATCTGAGGCAAGGTACAATTCAACTTAAATGCTTTATTATGAAAACTTAATCACATTTTATTCTTGTAACAGGACTAGGGTATTATATGGTCGGCCTCGACCGACCATTTCTTATTTGTTATATAAGTATTTGAAAATTGTATCTATGTAATCTTTTATAACGAAATTTCGAATCTGAGTTATTTCTAAAGATGTTATTCTGTTATACATATGTATGCACATATATAAAAATTTCCCAATGGTATCTTTGACTTAGAACAATTTTTTTTAGAACACTAAACTAAATATTCCCGTTTTAAGCGTTACTAATCCTATTATTTAAATTAGAATTAAAAAGAACAAATTAAAGATAAAATGACTTCCGTTCATTTCTATTCTCTTTAATCAATATTTGTCAGCCGTTTAAAATGTTATACTCATAAAATATTCTGACGATCTTTTTTGAAATTGAAAATGACTTTCGATTTTTTAATGTTATATTTCTATACTTATTATGTATGTGTAGTGTGTAAATAAATGAAGATCTTTTTAAGCGTGTGTGTATAATCTACACTATTGATGTACTTATGTGAATACGTGTAATTGAAGACCCTGATATCAATTGTCCAAAAAGAAGACAATAGAACCGAAAAGTAGAAATATTTTAAATTGAAATTTACGTTTCTTTTTATTGAAATATGTATATGTTTGTGTGATTAGGTACGTGTGTGTGTGCTTCTTTTTGGTGTTCTGCTGTGTCATACACAGTAGTTCGACAAAGAGTCAATGCATCCAAAAAAGACAGTGATTTCCATTTACATCTAACCACCTGGTTGGTTGTTTTTCGTTATTCGTCACGGATTTACTCTTTGTAAAGGTGGGTGAAGACAATCGTCACTTTAGTGTCCTTTATGTGAGCGAGAGAGGGGCCACTTGAAACACAAACTTAAACTTTTTGCGTTACTTCGTAATCTATGGGGTGACGATTTATAAGTACGGAACTGTCATACCCAAAACTTCAGGGACAATTACTATTTAGGACTTTTTGTAACTTTTAAAACAAGTTGACTGAGAACTGGTCAATAATTGGCCATAGCTCTCCTTTTATGAAAATATATATACACAAAACCTTTTAGTTTAGGGCAATGTATAATTGGGCATGATCGACTGATTGACTATACTTTCTAGTTAATTTATTTAAATCTTTGCAAGTCCGTTGCCGCTGTTTTGTTTTTGGAGTCTTTCATCCTACACGCACAATTTTACTTAATTTTAATTGTTCCCATACAAAAAGTGTACATAGTTTGTATGCTGTTATTGTTGTTATGTTTAAAATGTTGTTGTTGCTTTACGCGTCAGACACTCACTGCAAGTCAAGAAAGTCGACGCGGTCGCTGTTTGTTGTCTGATCACTGACGACGATGACAATGATTTTAATTTATTTGTTGTTGTATTCTGTTACTACATACATATTAAACTAAAAACACAAAAAACAAAAACACGACAAAAATTAAAAAAAAGTCTATGTATCTAGTATATTACAACTTTGGTGAATTTTAGATACATATATTTATTTTGTAGACACAACTTTTAAAAACCGATATTTTCAGATCGAAATAAAATTTGCACACTACTTTACTTGCTCAAAATTAATTTTTGGTTGCTGATAGGGAGACTACATATTCGTAAAAGATGGGTAGTCATTGACCATAGCGGAGTTGCGAAAAAGATGTCTATGCCCATATCGGACATTAGAATTTTATTTTCGATAATTCAAGCTAAACCCAGAAAAAATATTAGTCGGAAATTGGTTGCCATTACAAATATTTCATAATTTCAGCAGAAATTTAATTGTTTTTATTAAAATACTTGCAGTCGCAGTATTCTATACTTTTATATATAGATGTAAAAAAAAATTTCAAATAAATAAAACTATATTTCAGGGAAATTAAATAGCAAAGGAAAGTATAAGCTATTAAACTGGTTCGCAAAGAAATTTCTTATACCCTTGGCTGCGGTATCGAACATGATCGATGAATGAATATAGTAAATCATACTTGAGTTCCACTATCCAAAATGTTCTGAAAATGTCTTTCATTTAAAACAATTATGAATGTATGACCCTATGATACCCTACACCAGTCAGTATGTTTTTATTTGTTGTTTTAACTTTATTCCGGAATATTTTTGACCAAAAAAGAGATTTTTTACAAAAGGTCTCATAGGGGCAAATATGACCCTGTCCTTATAAATATTGGTAGAGGAATTCATGTCTACTTCAAAGTTATTTATGTAGAATTTAAAAGAGTTATTAGTGTTTATAAGTAAATTTTGACCTTTAAGTCATTCTCTCTATGAGTTTGTATGGGCGCTAGGCTTAAATAAAGCCCAGCCATTACAAAAATCAGTAGTGTTATTAAAAGATCTATAAAATTACGTTCTACCGACTTTTGTTGACATAGTAGATCATTTAACTTAATTATGAGCCCAAAGGCCTTATTCGGTGGAACCGGTTGTATGAGGGCTAGGCGAAATAATGAACCGATTTTATCCATTTTCAATAGGCTGCGTAATTGGGCCAAAAAAACGTGTGTGCCAAATTTCATCCAATTACATGGACGACATAGCTTAATCGACTCAGAAAACGATTCTAAGCTGTTTGGTGTAATGTGGTAATTTTTTAACAAACTCTTAAAAACAATTAGTCGAAATTTCTGAAATTCTATATAATTGCAAGCCAGAGTAATATTTTGAGAAAAAAAGTTCCTTACTGGAATAATTTATAATAGGTACAGAAAGACGCGAACAGGAAATAAGAGTCTAACCCTACGATGTAATGACAAACTCTATGGTAATATACATATATGTATATGTACATTAGACCGACACCTTGTTTTGTTATATGATAATTCCCAAAATAATTTAAGTCTAGCGATGGCCGTTCTGGAGCAAAATTAAAAATGTTATTTTTGATTCTTTTTAATTATAGTTTTGTTTTGAAACAATATATCCAATATGGGATGTCGTTTAAAGGGATTTTAAAGAAACGTCTAATCATAAATAACCTTTTGCTCATAATTGTCATACTATTTTTTTAGACTTGGCTGCATAAATTCCTTTCAAATGATACCTCATATCATAAAATTCCAAAATAAGTATAACAAACTAAAAATATTTTTTTGAACAATTATAAAACTAAACAAAGATTTTTGAAACTAGGTAAACGGACAACACTAAACTCAAAATATATTGGGAAACATTATATAACAGTGAACGTTTAGAGAGATACTGCTTCATTTGTAATAATTTATCATAGGTTTATAAAATTCAAATTTGTTTTGAAACGCTTTGATTTAAAAAATATCGAATTTAAGTCAGAAAAAATACAGCATAATTTAACTGCATTTTCTTGTCACACCTTCATAGTAAAATTCTAAGAAATTCGTTAAATTTTTCACATTTTATTTTAATTCCAATATCCGTTAGATACACATAACAAATTTAATCTTCAGCCATAAATGATTGGACAAAACATTTTGTATGTTTTTTATTTCTTTTCACTTTTAATTCGTAAAATCATGGTCGTATTTGTAAATTTTTGTTGGGTACCCCAACGCACTGTTACGTTAAAAAGCTTAGGGAAGGAAAATAGGGACCGCAATCAGATATTCAAGTTGTTCGAGTGGCAAACACGAATGAGGAGTTTTGTTGGCAACAAATGCATACATACATACTTTACTCATAGTGTCAGACTGATTAAAATACGAAAAAAATGCATATTTTCGTTGTTTAATACAGAACAGAAATACGATACAAAAGAAACTGTGAGGAATATAATGTTGAAGATCATCGCATCTCGCGTATTCATATTTAGTTTTGATTTTTTTTTGCATTTTTTTCTTTTCGTTTTTATTTAAATATTATTTGTTGTTGGCGTTTATTTCTTTAGTTTTTGTTGCTGTTGTTGTTAAGAGTTGTGTATCTGTTGGTTTAAGATACATTATTGTTGTTGTATTTTTAGAAATAACAGCAACAAATGCGTCGTTGCTGTGAGTTTGCTTGGATGAGGTGAGCCAGTATTTGTAATAGATGAATCATCGGTATTCTAAATAAAGCTTTAGTTTTTTTCATATCATTTCATTGTACCCTACATTGGTATTGTGTGTAGGTATAATGAAATTAACAAAAGACCTACATATATGAAATTGAATCCACCAGTGTCTAAAGTTTTGAAAGAGACACTCAAAACCTTTTAGGTCTTTTTAGCAACTCTAGTTTTATTAGGTATTCTACTGGGTATTAGAACGATATAAATCGAACTCGAGGAAATTAACCTGACGAATGCAAACCTATTCAAAGCTGCGAAATCTGATTGAAATTAAGGCCGAAGTAATCCTATACTTTGGGTGGAAAGATTCTGGAGTGCGAAATTCAAACAAGAAGAGGACGAGAAGCCTTCTCAATTGAGCAAGTCCGAGGTTGGTATGTATTCGTTATGGACACATATGATTATGTGTACAACTATACAAAATTAGACGAACGGATTTAGAAGAAATTGGAGCATTGACAGGCTTTTGTCGATATTAGATGCAACTATTTTGGGAGAGAAAATTTCAAGAAACTACGTTCAGAAAATATAGTTTCTTAAAATCAAACTATAGTAACTATTTAGAGTTCCATGTAATGGCTTTGCTATCAATATTTTCCATTTAAAAGAGCGACGAACATATGTATCTGCCTAAGTGCATTTCTTCGGATCTGTTGTATACTTCTCGTATCAACCTAACCTAAAATATACATTTTTTAACTTCTATTGTAAGAAAGCCTCAGAGTTTTCTACCAAATTGTTCTACGAAAAGGAGGTCTAGTTGTATTGAATCGGATCTAAACCAGTTAGTTATTTAATTGTTTCACCTTTATCCTATTAAAGTTCCGGAGAGAACAAACTATCACATGATGAATAAACATTCGGATTGATTTCCTCTTATACAAAACGAAGAGTTTTATGCCTTTGCATTAATGTAATACGGAAAGCAAGTGTAATTATAGAACAACAATGGCCTCGCAATATCCAAGATATTGGGTATATCAAACAAAAGACCTTCAAAATATCTTTCTTGAAGTCTTTTTCGAATTTTGTTACTAGCTTTCTAATATATGGACCAATTTTCTGATATTTCGTATATCGAAAGTAATCTGAAGACTTTCCAAATATGTTTTCAAGAAACACTAATAAACTTCGATGTCTATAAAGATTTAAGGTGACTAAATAATAGTAATTTTTGACGAATAAAGAAAGCAATGGTCAAGGATATAAGAATTTAAAAATACCGAAGGAAAACATTTGATTCTTTGTAATATGTATCACATTGGATATACTGAAATAAAAATAAAAAATATATTTATTAGGTGTAAGGTATCACATGATTTCATATGTCCAACTATTACTATATATATTCTTATTTGTTTTAAACGTACATATTTATTTAATAGTAATATGTATCTGTGTGTCTGTATTTTCCCCATAATTTATGTGCATCCAAGTAAATTTCTTTGAATTTTGTCTACCTTTTGTGGTTTAGATTTCAATACAAAATGATTCTTCGAAGTTTTTATTTTCATAAGATACAATTGAATCCGATAGATATTTGTTCAATTCACAATCGATGTTGTAGCGTTGTATGTCAGCAGCTGCTACAATAGTCATAACAATGTTGTTGGTATTTTCTATGCAAAAGCTCTATACAACTCATACGACAATTTTTCATATGTTTTTCGAATGTTGTAAGAGAATTTTAGTGTTGTCAATTGTTTATTTCAACATATGAACAAAAATTCAAACGATTTTAGCATAAAAAACTATAAAGTGGTAACACTGAAATCAAAAACAAACAGCTGTTTACAAATACAAAAAAACTAAAATTTTATTAAAAAAAAGTTTATTTATTAGTTTAAAATGTGGAATAAAGAAAATAAAGATTTAAAAATTCAAAAAAATAATTTGGTTTATTTCCCATTTTTAATTAATTTAATATTTTTTGATTTTTTATCTTTTGACATTGTTATGTGTATTTGTTTTGATTGTTTTTTTTTTTTCATTGCGAACATAAACTTATGACTTGCTGCAAAGATCTGTTCACAATCACTGTTACTACACTTTAGTAGGTACAATATACAACTTGATTGTGAATTGAACAATTGTTTTTTACAACAAAGTTTACAGTTTATTTAGTTTAGCAGCAATAATGAAAGAGCAAGAAAGAGAAACTAAGCTAAATATACTCTGAGATATAAAACTTTAAGATACATTCAAATTTAAAATTCGTTTTAGAAAACAGAAAGAGAGAGAGATGAAGATTGAAGAGATACTTTGAATCTTTGGAACCCAGTGATCAACATTGACTCCATGCAACCTTAAGTTGTTTTTTTTTTGCCTGATTTTGTTTGGTTTTGCTTTGGCCTGACGTTGAAGTTCAACTCGTCGTAGTTTTGTTTAGTAGTTGTTGGATAATGAATGTTTCAAATGGTTAGACAAGACCTTGAAATAATTTTCTTTTTTTTGTTTTCATTATTACTATTATTGTTGTTATTGTTAGTGTTTGTTTTGCCTTTTTTATGTACTATTTATATGTATGAAATTTTATTGTTATTATGTTTGTTTTTTTGTTTTCAAAGTGCACGATTCGTAAAATTGTTCACTTAAAATATAAAAAAAAACTAAGCGAAAAAAATGTTTTGTTCTTTTCAACGTCATAATAACTCAACATGACATACTATACGTACGATATCATTCAGACATACAAATACACATTTAGTACTATTATTATGTTCACTTTGGCGATCAGACCTCTAAATACTTGCAATATAACAGAAGAAAAATAAAAATAATTAAGAAATTTTTGCCGGATTTTTGAAAATTAAAATATTTATGCCGAATTACATCACCATACCAAAACAAGTTAGAAATTATAATCGGTAGAGGCTGACCATACCCTACACCTGCTACAAAAGTTAAAATGTGGTTTAGTTTTTATAATAAAACATTTAAGTTGAATTGAATCTTGCCTCAGATATACTAAAGCCATTTATTACAATTACCACTTATTATTATGCATTTGTGCTGGTGATTGTAACTTCATTTTGTCCCAGAAATATTTTCTCAGGCCGATGAAGTCATGTCTGTCCATGTGCTAATGTATAAAGAAATTGCATTCAAACTGTCCATAAATCTACTTATCTTCCAAGTAATTAGCCTCCCGATACATCGGTTATAAGCTAAAAATTCATTATATGTTCATCGAGTAATCAAGATAAAAGCCGATATTGATATAATATCCGGGGTCCCTTTAGATAATATCTTAAAAATAATAATTCACAGATATCCCAATTAAATTTGACTGAAATATATTTTATATGACCGCAAATTGTCTTAAATATCGATTATTTATCTAGAGGCCTTTTTAAAAGATAATCGTTAATGATTCGTTAAATATAAAACGTTATTATATTAGAATCCGACATAAATTATCTATTTCAATCAATCAAAATATCCATTAAGTTCTGAAAAATTCTGTCAATCATTGACCTAAGACCACATATAGAAATTTCTTCCGAAAATTATTTTAACACTCATACATCGAATACTATAGACTTTGTTATAAAATTTGATGTAAATAAATTTCAGGATTTTTATGGACAAATTTATGTAGATTGGACCGTAAAGCCCCAATAGGCATATAGAATAGCTACTGTGAACATAGAACAAATCTGTGGCGTACCACTATCGGATATTATCTTATATATACATTACACATGTTATTGTTTATCAGACTTGCTCTATTGCAAAGACCGCGTTTGGATATTCATAAAACGTATTTTCTTATAAGTCTCAGCAAAACGCATCTGAGAACACTTTTATCTGTTATCACTGGTCACTTTTTAACATGACTCTATTCTTTATCATCTTTCTTTAAGTTAATACAAAAAGACCCACAGTAAAGCCATGTCTGTAAAATCTAACCTGACCTACCTAAAGACCCTATAGGGAGTCCTCTGTTTTAGAGTTTCATACACACTTAAATATGTCATAAAAATAGTTTTAGCAATTTTTAATTGGGGTCTTAGCTTCTGTTATAGGGTATCACACAAAAAATTGTATTGTTTTTAACATAGATATAATAGAAATATGGGGAAGTGACCAGACATACATTAGGGAGAGTACTGCGAGTAGTCATTGAGTCTTTTGCTTTATCCCGAATTTAGTTGTACCAGATTGACCCTTCTTATTCGCTATGTGATTTCTATGATCTTAAGAATTTTGCTATTTATGTATACGAGGATAACCTCGTATACCCGAAAACTTAAACCTTCGTTTCTTCATGTATATAGTGCTTAGTGATTATTTGCATACAATCCTCTGTTTAGTGGCAGCTTTATGACTTTAAAGGGTATTAAGTATACCAAAATTGTTATGTGTTTCACTACTATGAAATAGATCTAGTTTCTCTTATCGCTAAAATATTGATATTGAAATAATCCATAATACCTATAAATAACTCTAAGATACAGTTGCTGAAATAAATCAATATACCGATATCGCCGAAATAAGTTCAAATAACGATAGACGTATTATTTGGCAGTTTCAAAACAGTTGCTTCATGACTACGCATAGACATCGACTAAGACAAATGAGCCGCTGGTTATGGTAAAATTACTATTGTAGGAACTTAGAACGAGATGCCAGATGTCGTTCTTAAAATTAAAATTAACTTAACTTGTCTGAACTCTTTGACAACACTCATCGACTTAGAAAATAATCCACTTTATATGGTTTATAGACTTTTTAAAGGGTTTAGAATGAAAATTTCAACTTGCTAAGAATTTTTCATGTCTGAACTCTTTGCGATCACTGCATGATGTATGTATATTGTGTTGCTGTATAGTTTTGTACGGATGTTATTTGTTTGTCTATTTTGAATAGTGGAAGTCAGTTGTATCTCTATGAACTCCGCATGAAATTTTAGTTCGTTTTATGGGGTCCGTAGAAAAAAATAACACACAATCAGACAATAAAAGAAACAAATAGACAGACAGTCGAAAAATATATTTCATCAATTTTATATGGGGTTTATTTCGCTTTTTATTTTAGAATACTAAAGCGCACAAGGTCATTTTATGTCATATTTTGAAGTCCGAAAATCATGCACACATTAAGTATACCAAATTTTTGGAATACAAACGTATGTTTGTATAGTCATACTTTTGAGTATAAGTGTTTTTTTTTTTTAGTATAAGATACATTTTGTTTTTGTTTAGAATGTGCTAATGATGTCATAAAAATATATAAATTATTCTTTGTGATCCCCGACATTATGGAAAGAAAGCTGATCCTTTCTATACAATTACATTTAAATTTTATTAAAGATCTCTCTAATGTTTACTAAGATCAAATTTTCACTTTTCATTAATCAGTTAGTTAGTTATTATGTTAATCAGACAGTTCTTCTTTAGTTAAGCCGATTTTAAAGATTTTTGTTCATAATTAACATAAGACACATCTTCCTAATTTCAATCTAATGATAAGCGAATCATTGAAAGTTCTGTAAAGTTTAAAATAACAACAAACCCAAGCTCCTATATAAGATCCTTCTATTTAGCTTATTTGTAACAACATATTTATCTCTTATAATATTATCTGAATCTTCATGTTGATTCCTTATAATACTAGTATAATTTGTAGAAATGTCTGTTTTTGTTAATCGTTAGGATTGTCGTTTATCCAATTTTTGCATTTTCAATGTCTGTCAAAGATTTTTTTAATTTGTTTAAATAATATAAAATATTGCACTCATATACTCGCACTTTTTATTAGTATTCGTTTCGTCTTTGAATTGTGTACAGGAAAAGGGGTGTTTGTTATTTCGGTAATACTGATTTATGGCTTAAAACGAAAGAATAAAAAAATAGGAAAACTCAACTGGAATTTCATTTTACATTGATAACATTTGGCTTATAGTAACACTAAAGTTGAAAATTATAGCAAAGTTGGCATGGATTTGTTTTATGTAGTTAAATAATCAATTTTTGCATCTCTGAGCTCAATCTAGTTTCGGCTACTTATGGAATAAAGCTTTGTGGGTTGTGTAGAAACTAGAACTAGGGACTGCACTGGTACTGTAATCGGTGGACATTGTGATTCCCAAAAAAAGTCTACGAAGGATGCAGGGATTTTCCTTGATAGCAATTTATATTGAAAAATAAATATACAGAAAAGTTTTAAGAAGGTCGTTACTGACTACTAAAAGTACAGGAACCAGGGTCTTGTATTACGGTCTATGATAGCGTTTGAATCTATACATCAGTCATATCACCAATTAACATTTCATGTGAGTTATGTTCCCTTCAAACTTTTTTGAATGATGGAATTTTGTAAACAATAAACAGCTGTTGTATACATAATTAACTTTTGTGAATGAATTGTTTGCAGCAAGCTCACGATAGCTATTTTCCCTTTGAGAAGTAAGAAATTAAGGGAATAAATATTTCACTTCTATTGGTGAAAGAGGTGATTAATATCTATGGTTACAAAGTGTGGAATGCTAAAAGGCCTTTTACACGATCACACATTTCGTACGTAAAGTCTAAGTGCCGGTCCACACTAGGAAATTTTTTTTTGGGAAACTTTCATTCATCTCTCTCGCGGTACGGAGTATCTCGTACTCGGAAACCTGTTTTGTTTTGTTATTCTACTCATTCGTACAAAAACAAATCAATTCAATTAACATGTAGTTTCTGAAACAAAAGTTTATATGTGTAGATATT
The DNA here is from genome assembly GCF_022045245.1 of Lucilia cuprina. NCBI lineage: Eukaryota > Metazoa > Arthropoda > Insecta > Diptera > Calliphoridae > Lucilia > Lucilia cuprina. The sequence continues at coordinate 34,829,010 of NC_060954.1, forward strand.
AATCAAAGAGAATTAAGAAAAAGTTTCTCAACAAAAGTTTTCTAGTGTGGACCAGGTCTAATTGAAAAGTAAAATGAAATTCCATTCTTTTAACAAAAAACAGAATAAAATTCGTATAATATCTATTTTTTGTGTTTACAAAATAATAAAGTAAAATGAAAACAGCTGTTTCAGGGATGTTAAAATACATTCCTGATCTAATGCGACATGTTTGTTTTTAAATAATTTAAAATAATTAAGATAACCATACGACTGTCAAATTTTCAACCCATATTTTCTCTCAATGTGTGATGGTTTCATTTCATATTGTGTTTAGACGATCACATCCGTACTCTTCTACACAAAAATTTGACAAATCTATTACTCGTGTTCGTTTGAAGGCGGTTTTAACAACTGTTTGACAGTCCTGTCATAAGAGGTGCTATCGGTAGCACATACAGCCTTGGATATAATCTTACACTTTTAAAGTTGCAGGAATCTAACACTAATACATTATATATGCAAAGTTTAACTTATTAATCAGAAAAATTTTGAATCATGGACTGGCTATATACGTCGAGATCAAACCTACTATTGTGTTCTCCAGTAGGGGTACTCTTTGAGTTGTTTAAAAGAGTTACTGGTCTCACTGATGTATTCAAGATGAACTCTGGTAAAGAAATCGAGAAATCTAAAACTTCCCAAGACTGTAAAGTCTTAGGTACAAATGGCTTAATGTTAGAAAACAGCTACAATGATTCATAAAAGAATACTCGTTTATTTTTTAAATTCTAAACTATAATTTCGTTCCTTGCTGTATATTAATTGTCTGCATATGAGCCCATTTTATATGAAAAACTCGTAAGTTTTCCAACATTCGACTGAAGCATTTAGGGGTGCTTTTTTCCATACTTTCTACTTTCTTTGCCTTTAATTTATCAACGAAATTTGGACGAACGTTCAAAGCAGATACTAGAAGTATTTGCAGATACGCAATCGCACATACATACTCACAAACATATATTACATTACGTTACTAAAGTAAAGTAAAATACGATACGATAAACATTAAAAAGCGTAACTTATATGAAACGAATTTTCAAATCGATGTGGCACTTGCTGCATTAAACTGCAAAATAAGAATAACATAGATATACACTAATACATACATATGTACATAGAAATTTACTTTACATACCCAGCAGCTTTATTCGAAGACAATAAATCCCTTTTAGACATGTTTATAATACAAAGAAATGTGAATTGATTACTTTATACATCCTTAGTTATTTAGCAGGATGTCAATTGATACATATGTGACTTCAAGTAATCTAGAGTGTAGTTACTTTAGAAAATTTCAGCTTACTACTTGAAAAAGTAGTAAAGTTATCTTTAGTTATTTATAGTAATTATATATGTGTGTGTCCTAGGAAGTAGGCGTAACATTAATAAGTAACCAAAATCACAAGGTTTAGTATTTGTTACCCAAAACTGTTGGGTGCTTACAACCACACATACAAAGACAAAAATTAAACAAAATAAATTAAAGCCCAGATGGATACGCACGGACAGTGTTGGTAAAGAAATGGGGTACAGGGTGTTTTTATTTAAAAACTCCCCGAGTAACAAGAACAAAAAATCGAAAACAAAAAGTTCGACAAAAACAACTACAACAACCCTTCAAATTAATGAAAAGTCAAAGAAAACTGTTTTTTTCAATTTTTTGTTGTTTTATTTCTATTTTTTATACTTCTTTCATTCGACAAGCGAATATCGCTTGTAAGTCATAGACTAAACATGTATTTTGGTATGAAAATTTCATTTTGTTACGAAATATTTTACATTGCGATTTTGAAGGTTTCTTTTTTTTTTCATTGCTGCTATTGCTGGCGTTTTTTGTAAATTTGGAATTTAAAATAAAATTACTAACAACTACATAGCAAAATACAATTAAAGAGTTGAGATTGCGTGACTACAAACATAGATTTGCAAGTGAATTTGTATAAATTCATACATTAAATTCTGGCATTTAAAATACCCAAGAAAAAAAAAGCGAAAAAAATTCAAAATATCACCTTGAATTAGTCAAGTCATGATACATAATCCAGCGTAACCCAAGAGGCGTTATGTGGTCCCTTGTCTGTCCATGAAATTTTTCTAATTCTAATATCAACTTATATTGATGGTAGTATGAGTCTATGAATTTTACTGCACACTGGGATAAAAGGAAAACAAAAATGTCATGCGGGACATCGGTATTCGATAATTTTTCTTATTAGTTAAATTTGTAGTAGTATTAGAATTTTAAATATAGATATATGAAAATTTTTTTTATAGCCCCCTTTGTCATATTGTAACACATCGAAATATTTATCGTAGGCAAATGTCTTCATAAAATAGTCCCCTTAAGGTTAAGGAAAATTCCCATGAATAAGCTCTCTAAAATCAAAATCTCTCTACTAAATCTCATAAGTATTGGTCCAAAATTTAAGAGAGTTAAAAATTGTTCTTATTAGAAATTATTAACTCTCTTGAGTTTTAAAAAGTTTGATCAGAAGTGCTGTCACGAGGGAATAATTTTGTCATGTCAAGCAAATAAATCGGGCGAGGTATCAAAGCCTTGCAGTTTGATGGAAAAATCTTTATATTAGTTTTAAGAATAATTAATTTTATTAATAATGGTCTCAATTAATCGCGACCTAATCAGATATCTCGCTTGAATAGGGTCGAGTTAAAGCTATCTGCAACATATCTTTGAGTTATTCTTGATTCGAAACTATCATGGCAAGTGAACACTCAATCCAGAATGAACAAAGTGGCTTCGATCTTATACTCATGTAGAAGAGCAATAGAAAAATCCTTGGGCATAAATCCTAAGAATGTCAAATGGCTCTTCCATATGGTAGTTAAGCCCATACTTCTATACTGTGTACTTGTCTGGTGGAAATCCTTACCAATGGACGTCCACCAAAAGAGATTTGAAGGAATTCTCCGCGAATCAGCGTTAATGATAACATGTGCTCTTTTTGTCATGATTATGATGTTGATCTAAAGACTCAGGAGGTTGCTCTCAACTCAGCGATTTGACTCAGTACAATCGACACGTAACATATGAGTTTTGAGCTTTTCAGTGTCAATTTAACACGATCCACATGAGATGGAACCTATCTTCCTTATAAGGTCTTCGCCGATGGCTCTAAATCGAGAGATGGCGTATGCGATGTCTTTTATATTACACATACTGGAACTGAAGTTTCTTTCAAACTTCCGGACCAATGTAGCGTACTTCAGACTGAGTTATCAGCCATAAAACTGAAAGTTGGTAGATCACGAGCCCTAATTCAGTTTTCGAGAGCAAATCTACGAAACTTAATTGCGGTGGTGACTGGCCACTGGCCTTTTGGGCTCCTTACTAGAAGACTAGACCTTCCTGACTCCTATAGGAGCTATCAAGGCTAAGAGGAACAAGTGAATGCACGATTTAATTCATTTAGATTCATTTATTTGTGTAGGAAACCAAAGTAGATGGGTCGAAGTGTACTAATACGCAGACCGTTTTTCTCTTTTCAGGTATCACAAAGGAATCAGAAATATGGCCCCAAGTGTGCAACTAATGCGACCAGCAAATGACAGCCTACTAATCTATCCTAAGATATCTAAATTATATGTAATTATAACTCAAACTTGTTAATTTAAACAACTGTTACATATCTGACTTGCATCCAATTTAAAGACTTTATGGATTTAGGGCCAAGAGGATCAAGAGCCAAGAGAGTCAAGGTCTTACTAGACACATTGTCCCTCATTTGTCGATACTGTAGAAATATTAGAAATACCATTTTGAGATCCCATTTCCAACCAAGAACTATCCGTTAGTTGTGCATTTATCAGTTCTACGAATGTCATCATTACCTTGAACCCAAATCAATTCGGCGGAGTGTTGTCTAAGTTTAGACATGGGGAATGAATTTCGACGCTATAAATTTCGAGGTTAATGCCTTGAGAAATAAAAAAACGTTTTATGTAAATGTCTCGAGATGTAGTTTTAATGGCCTTTGGCAACATTTAAGTTTGTGACGACATTAGCCGAAATAAATGCCTTAGCTATTGGTAGATTTTCTACCCGGTTAGGTTACGGTAACTATATTAGGCCGAAGTTCTTACTTAATACTTTCATTCTACTGAGAACCGAAGCATTTATCTCGTCGGATTGTATTCCTTAGATAGAAAACGAGAACCGAAGATTTGATCTCAACGGATTACGTTATACAATAAAAAGACGCAATAGTATCCAAATATCTGTGTTAAAACAAATTTTAAAAGAAGCAGATTTCTGAAGAACCTGGAAAGACTATGTATACTCCGAATGGAAACAAAAACAAACTCACAAATTTTTGCAATACGTATATTTTATCTTCGGAAAAAATATTAATTTCGCTCATCCCAGTGTGCAATGTGGAATGAATATGAATATTTGGTTAGTTACCTACAATGAGTACAAACATCTAAGAATAATTTAAAACATACACATACATACATACGTGCATATGTATGTAAGTATGAATGAATGTATGAATACCTTACTAACATACGGACATATTCATGAAACTCATATGAATTACTTTTGGGCCGATCATTATGGCTTTTTTGTATGGCTTTTGTTCTTTCTTTCCTGCTTTTTTTTGTTGTTTTGTTTTCGGCTAAAAAGTATCGATGCCAAGATTTGATAAGAAACAAAATAACAACAACAAAAAGAACTGAATAAAAAAGGTTTCTTTTGTAAATGATGTGTACCTTGCATATGTATAAGAGTATATCTGTGTCTCTTGAAGGTTTGTACGTTTGTTTTCATTTCATTCATTTGTTCAGAAAATTTTTCGTTGGATGGTTGGTGGATGTATTTTTTTTTTAGTTTTATTAAAAATTCTAACCTTTAGAAGTTATCCGTGTTTCGTTTTTTTTTGTTAGATGGTGCATTTTATATAAAATATTACAACGATACGAGGATGTATTGATCAGTTGTTGCAATTTTTAATACGAAAGAAGAGAGTTAGTTTGGAAGAAGAATAAATGTTATGGCAGTTTCGAAGAAAAACCCAATTTCTACTGTTAGGAATCAAACCTTCCAACATAAGACGTGGGTGTGACCTTTATCTAAATAAAGCGATAATACTTATTAAATGTACCCTTTTTAGCATTTAATTAACTACTTCCCAAATGACCCACGCATATTTTTTTATAAATATATAACAAATCACTGTTGATTTGTTTTTTGTTATATTTTGTTGTTGTTTTGTAGGAACATTCTTAGTTACCCATTTACCTGTTTCCTTTGCTGGTGCATGCATGACTTTTATTAAAAAAAATTATTCAGATAAACCATGCATTCTTTGTTCTACATCTAAGACCATGAATCATTTGAGTTTAAAGAAAACAAAAAGTATTTTGATAAAAATAAAATAAATTTTGTTTAAATAAAATTTATACCGAAATACATATTATATGAAACCTTAATACGAGTAAGTAGGTACTTGTCAACCAGTTTTATGAACTGGTTTTTATTTTAAATACAAACAACTTAAGTCAGATACTAAATAATTTGGTAAAAATGCATAAAGAATTCAGGGGGCTTAAGTAAAGATTTTATAAACGATTTCATCTTGTTGTAATATGTAAATATATTTAAATAATTTTAATATATGTTGGAATTGTCATAGTTTAAAATAATAATCAATTTTATAGTTTTATAATTTAAATATGATAAACTCTTTTGTTTTCACTTTTCATCATTTACATTTTTTCATATTTGTTAAGTTCTCGTTTTTAAAGGAATTTTTTATGTCTAAATATTATTAAATTGGAGGTCATATTATAAAGGTTTTAGACAATCATATCTTTTAATGATTGTTTAGTTGAGCCCTCAGCATATCTATCTAAATTCCGAATTCCTTAACTGTTTATTGTCACGAAGGATCAACTACAGCATCTGCTCTTCTTAATCTAATACAGTTAAAAATTAAAATCCAGGCCATTGGAAATTAAGCACATGCTGGATATGATCTATACGATATACTGTTTCGTTCATTTAGTTTCAAGCTATTATGATAATGTGAAAATGACTCATCCTGTAACAATGGCCCGGAGAAACTGTTCTATCAGGTGAGAGAATCTTAAGAGATAATTAACATGAAGTCCTTGATAGTCCTTAGGGAATAATATTGATAGCTTTAAATATTTCATAATTGGATAGCATTCAGTAAAGGGTTATAACCAAAATAAAGACCCATCAATACGTATTTTAATAACAAAAAATATATGAATAAGAAAGACCCTGATCATACCTGGACAGAATAGATAAATTAATCACTTGTATAAAATAAGACCTTACATTCAACACCATTTAAATCAACATGCTTCTTACACCTAGGCATACATTCATCACGCATCATATAAATACACTTAACACTAACTAATTTCTAACACTTAGTCACTGCAAAATATAGACTTTACACTGCATCAGTCATTAACCCACATTCTTTTCCCGCGAATTTGGTTTATCCCACACCCACCACATGTACACCTCTCCACCAGTACAAGACAAAGTCTGAAACTCTCTTCTGTGGCCTTCCAGTTTTCTGATTCGACCCCATGTTAAGTCATTCCAAAAATAAGGCCAAGGATGTAATTGTCCATCAACAGTTTAGTCCCGGCAGACTAGGCTCTATTCACCTCTTTTTCCCGCGATTACAATATCAACAAGTTAAGGTTCTTTCGTCAAAACAAAGAGCCGAGGGCGAATCATTTGGTTCGGTACAAAAATCAAATTTCCTTTAAAAAAGTCATACACTAGATACTTGCGTTTATAATGAGGTCCAAGTTTTGCTTTCATACGCAGCAGAAAAAAATTCTTACGGTAATATTTTAAAATGTGGTCAACAAAAGTAAAGTCAAACGGGACTCCTGTAAACTATTCTGTGAAAAAATAGTGTAACATTAACAAAAAAATAAAATTAAACTTCTTATAAACTCTCATTTCCCACCTGGCATAATGAGACCCACAGAGGAACCGATACATGAAGAAGGGCAGGAGTTTTTATACAGTCTGTTATGCAGATGTCGTAGTACTTCTAAGGGAAAAGGATTCAAACTATAAGTGCATGGTCAAGAGATATACATGTCAATACAATGAGAACGATTTGCATATAGGTTCCATTACGTTGGCATTACGTCCATCAAAGCTCGGGAAACATTGCTGGGTATCTGAACTCAAACATATATAAGAGCATTCATATAAATGCATATGAACAGTGTCCATAGAAATGTCTTTAGAGTAAGGACAAGCATTGTACGTTCAACGTTCTTAAGCGTTAATAGAAACAGTAAAGTTTCGTAGCATATAGAACACATCGCCTTTTTTGTACTCTGTCAAGTAACACAAGACTTGCCCATGGGGATGCGATTAAAACATTTTAGGAAGGGATCAGACAAGAAAACTTTTGTAATTTCATTTATATGGTAGTTTCATCTGAAGTCATATTCATTTACATCATTCAAGAAGAGATTTTGTAAAGGTAGCATTTCAAGTAGTTCATGAGCCTATAAACAATATTGGGTTTTAAAGTCATTGAAATTAACAACCACATGAAATCTGGAGACAACCATATGAAATCTGGAGTGGTAATGTATCTCGAATAAATCATGTCTTTTGTCAAAAGAATATAAAGGAATATATTGTTATTATCGGCAAAGGAATATATGTCATTAGATATGATGATAAACAATGGTTAAAAAAATAAAAAGCAAGTGAAGACAGATCCCTGAGAAATACTGGTATTAAGCATATTATTGTTAGTGGCTTCTTTGTCGAAATAAAACGGATTATTTTTCTACCCCAAACAAATTAAGTTTGGAAATCTGAACAACGCTCGATCAAATGGCTTTGATATGCCTCTACTCTGCTTTCACCCATGCGGTGAATTAATCGAAAGCATTGCTTGGAGAGAGGTCGCCAGTAGATCGACCAGTCTGTTGAGAAGTTTATAAGCCTCAACATAACCTACCAAATGATAATTAAAAAGATTCTCCATGACTTTTGAGAGAGCAGACAAATAATAATTGAGGGATAATTGTCTGTGTTCTCCTTTAACTAAGTTTTCTCAAGTAAATTATTCAGTTTCACAACTTTACCTACCTACGTACATATGAGAGACAATCAAAAACTGGGAATTTTAAAATCCCCTTTTTAAAAAAAGAACCTTAACAAGCTTGGACTTTTTATTCCAATGTACTTAATTGGAAATCAATTCCGATTTGAGCGGTTTTGGGAAAAACTGTGTATTTTATTCAATTGAACAAATTTTAAAACCGATTTGATTAACATTCCAAAACAACAATTCTTTAAAAAGTAAATATGTAATATTATTAATAAATTATATATTATATAATATTTGTCGCCGTTTTTATTACTAATCGTAGTATATATTTAAGATGAAGAAATAACATTGTGACTCACTGTACTGGTTTCACAACAATAATAAACCAAAATAAAAACACCAACGATTTCTTTACATATACAACAACAATATACATACATATATACATATGTATGTACATATATGTATATACATACTTAGCTTCATGTATGTATGTATATATTTTACAAAACAACAAACTTTTGAACAACGACAACAATGACAACAAAATCGAAAAGTACAACGGCTCACTAACTACTGATAAGATAAGAGGTCTATTTAAACAAAAAAGTTCTATAACATTAGCAAAATAACAAAAACACATAAACAAAAGTGGAATGAACTAAATACGAATGAGTATCGGAGAATTAAAAAAAATGCATTTTCGAATAGGGGAATTGAAATAATCAAAATAAATTTTTGTTAAAATTAAAACATTTACTGACATGCTCGAAAAAAACTAATTTATATACAAACAATTCTTCATTTCTGCCGGAAAGCGATCATCAACTGCTCGAGCTCGAAAAATTATCAGTTGTCAAATGTATTCTTTCGGGAGCATACCATTAAAAGGGTTTCAACAAATCTTAACTCACCGGTACTGGTCTGGAATTAATGATCTTCGGCGCTAGCTCGTCCATTAGCTTTTCTTTTCAGCATTATGAAAGACTGCCCAATTGCAATTTATTGACCAATTTCTAATGTTATCATGTTAAGGTTTGAGGGACCAAGATCTTACTTAACGGCCACCATTATGGCTTCCATATAGAACTATGGGAGAAGTGGTGTCATAACATGGAGACCAAGATTATTTCTTATTTTCATAAACGACCTCTTATGACAAATTTACAACTTTCAATTGGGGTATTGAGAATCACCTGTGCCGATTTTAACACCCCCAAGATTAAATATTGTATGTATGGCTAACTTTCATCATGTTAAGATTTTAGAGATCAAGATCTTACTTAACGACCGCTAGTATGGTATAGAATGCCATGTTAGTTAGTTAATTAGTTTAAAAGGAGGATGTATACACATCAAATCCGAAGAAATACACCTAGGCTTCTATCGGGTCTGTTGTGCGCTCCTTAACCATTACCACAGGTGGGAATCGAACCCACCACCTCCAGTCTACCAGACTAAAACACTAAACACTATCCTACCGGGAGATGTAGTGTCCCTTCTATGACAAACTTCAAAACTTTCAATTGGGGCATTGAACATCGCCTAGTGCCGATTTTAACACCCCCAAGATTCAATATTGTTTATATGACAGATAATGTTGTTCCGTTTATATTTGTGAGTGGTGTAAATGTCATGGAACCAGAAACTCTTTATGTCTTCTGTCCCTTCTGTTTGCATTATATACATCAGACCGTAAAAGGAATACGACTCTCATATACATATGTTACATATATTCTTACGCAACACAGGTTTTTCTTTAAGAACACACCTATTTGTAGTAGTATATGGACCAGTGTACCGTATAACACACTACAGGGAAAATTCATTCTTTAGCCGCACTGTTCGTATGTGGAATAAACTTTATGCAGAAATATTCGATGTAAGAAGATTTAAATTAAATTTCCACGAATACCTCCCAAAACAGCACAATGCTCCTCTTAAGTAGGAATCATTCTCTAAAGGCTGGTACAATTGTGATCTAAACTTTATAATCTATATTCACATCTATATTCACACAGGAGGTTCAAATGAACTATCAAAATACGGTTACACTTTTATATTGCTAAAATGAAACTAGTTTCGAAATGTTCAAAATTTAATCGATTTTACACTTATTTTTATCCCCAAGGGTAAATCGAATTTTGATTCTAGATTAAGCCCTTTAGTCTGTTCATGATAATTCTGTGACAATTTTTTTATCCCATGTCCAGCTTAACAAATATCGACGCCAGGATGGAAATCTCCGGCTAAAGTAAGGAAAGACTTCGGAATTGGAACAGAAACCTAATCCAAATTATCTTTAGCAATTTTATATTTTGTAATAATATGTTATATTTTTTACTCAGTTGTCGGCATTAAAATTATTATTTCCAGTTTTTGCAAATTAAATTTAAATTTTTAATTCAGCCATGATCAATAAAAGATTGCAACAATGTTTTATAATAAACACTTCCTCTTTAATAGTGCAGTTGCATTCAATAACGTTACTCTTTTGTTAAACAAAATCTCTTAAAGAAACACTTGAAAGAGAATTTATTTTATAACCATATTCAGCAACCCTTAAGAGAGTTTGTTACTCAAACATTTGCTGAATACAACACAATATAACTTGATGAGTTAAGGAATTTATCAAATATAATACAAATTTAAATAAAAAAACAAAATAAGTTATCGGATTTATAAACAAAACTCAAAATGCATAAATTTATTGAATTCACAAAATAAAAAATTGAATTCAAAAATTAATTAAATAAAATTTAAAACTTTTTAAAAGAGAAAAATCTGTTTTCAAACTTTAAAGGAATTTCTATGTGTTTAAATACTCGCACTGCCATCTTGGTGGTGCTCACCAACACAATTACATTTCCAACTCACATAGATATGGACCCATACTAAACTAGACGAAATATTATAAAAGAGCACACATCTATATATCACCCACTCTTTGCTGCACATACTCCCATACAAAACTAACTCTCTCCACTGTCATTTATTTTAAAGAACCGAACATCAACATCATTCACTCACTCACACACACGCACACTCTCCCAGCACCACTCACCTCTCCCAGTATAAAATGCCCACCAAAAAGTATTACATTTACTATGCACACCTCTATGCTGTATGAAATACTCAATACTTTATGGTACAATTCTAACCATCAGTTTTCGAATTTCCAAACACACTGCGTGTATTCATGAAATACACGATACTTTTTGGTGGTGGCCGTACCAAAAAGTGACTAGTTTATCGTACAGCAAAATGTCTGCCTCGAAAATTATAAAACTTGATGGTGCATCGCACCATAAAGTAGGGAAAAATGTCAAACTTGACGCTTCGTGCTGGAGTATTCGATACTTTATGGTACGTTTGAACGGGGATAGAGTGCGGTACATAAAGTATTAGATTCCTTGTAACTTGAACGCAGTGTCTGAAATATTTGATACTTTATGGTGCGCTGGCTGTATAGTCATGACAGTGTTTTACTGAACAACTATACGAAGGAAACTATAGGGCCTACAATGAAAATCACTGGCACGACTATACAGCAATGTGCGCTCGTATATGTCACACTGGTACAATCACTATACATACAGATATACATCAATATATACATATAGATATTACATACATACAGACAGAATGACAGACTTACATACCTAAGTACTAGTACGTAAATATGTACGTATGTATGCATGTAAGTACTATTTGTCTGAAATGGTAGAATGGTTGGTACAAATTGAACATTTTCCCCGTATAGTGAAATTTATGTACATCTAAATAGAAATTATATGATTTCTTGTCATATAATTCGGCTTATTTAATGGATTCAAAACTCGATCTACCGATTACATCTCTAGATGCTGTTGCTGAATCATCAGAGGCCATCAAAGTGCTTATACATGAACCGGTAGAACTACATATGTACAAAAATTGCTACCGGCATATAAAATGAAAAGACCACCATGAATAGGGCCATCTAGGTATATGTTCATATAAACATTGTTTCATGGCCATTAGAATGGACTTTTGTGTTTATTATATTTTCCGCTATTCGAACACTCGTGCGAAGTACACAAAAAGTGAATATGTTAGTTGTGCTCAATGGAGTGATCGTTAATTATGTGCAGTATGAACGTTTCGATATAAAAACCGATATGCTCCTTCGGTAACTTTGATTCAATAACCAGGCCGAGCATCTCTAACATTTATATCGTCAAATCCATTTGAAAGAAATTAATAACTGTCTTCACCAATTCCAAAAAGTGTATGACACTAGAAATACTAGAGACGCACAGCCCGGAACAAACAGAGGAATGTGGTAGAAAGTCTAAAAATCTAATAAACATCCAGAATATATAGAAAATATTTGAATTTAAGTGAAATCGCTTATTAACTCACATAGTCCCTATACCAATATTCCCTTGGAATCGCTCGTGAACAGTCAAAAATATGTTCAAGTACCATAAGTAAATACGATAGGTCATATCCGATTTAACTAAATCTATTTTATGAAAAGAATAGTGAATAAAAATAATTTGTTCCACAAGATTATAATACAAAGTACTTTTTCTCCCTTTTCTTTGGTACTATTTGTAATTTCCACATTACACATGTCTGTTCCAAACCAGAAAAAAACTCAACATCGTATAGCAAGTAGATATGTGTATGTTTGTATGTCTGTAAGTATGTCTATATGTCTATAGTATATATACACTATATAAATATGTCCGTGTGTATGTATATTCGGGGATGTATAGATTGTACTATGTAAGTCTGTCTATCTAAATATATGTATGGACGTATGTGCATATGTATGTATGTTTGTACTTATTTGAAAGACTGCTTGCTGGCTGCACGTTCTTCGTTGAATTTATTTCGTAGACATCGTCTTCGTTGTCAATACAGGGTCTTTTAATTGTATGAATTTTCATTGGGAACAAACTTAAAATCGAAATTTTGTAATAGAAACTAAAAAAGAAGAATACTATTGTAAAACTTGACCTAATTCTTCTTATGAATTATATATTTTTGATTTCGCAATACAGTTCTTAAGTTATATTAAGTGTTTTAAAATGACACATATTTTCAGTTTTGGGTTTTTGATCTAATACAGTGCGACACTGCTGAAATTATAGTTTTATTTTTAGTCTAACATTTGTAGAGTTAAATTTAACAATTCTTTAATAAAATTTTAAGTTTGGGGCTATCGTTTCTAAAAACTTCGAGGTAATTGTAGTAAGAACTGGTTCAAGTTGTTACATTCGAGGGAGCACTCGGAGGTATTTTGACAGACCCTCAATATCCACCTTGGTGTTTTTGCAATCCCGGGGAAAAGAGGTTTTTCCAATACCTCAGTCTGACCGGGACTATAAATTGGTACAGTCTACTGCCTGGCTTAGTTCTTGCATAGATTGAAAAAGGTCAAGCCAGATTGAAAAGTCAAGCCGCATAATCTGATACTACGGGGGGGGGGGGGGGGGGGGGTGAGGAGTTGCCGCAGGACTATATACTGGCTGGTCAGAGGGTTGAGGTTCCTAACGGATCTACGTAGTGGCCGTTGTTTAAACACAAATTCGTGGGAAGAGTAAGTTGCGGTTAAAAGACTAATGTAAGTTAAAGTCAATATTTCGGGATAAGTTGCTGTTGCCGAAACACAGATACCCCATAGAGGAGTGACTGTGGGACTAAGCGTTGGAAATGAGTTGGTATTAATTGTAAAAGGTACGGGATGAATGTGAGGTACGGCGGGTCTCACCCCACCCGTCTACCTATAATGTATGTGTCGTATCTTTTTCTCTCATGAATTTGCCCTATAAATGAGATGTGTGCTGGTTGTATAATGATGGGTGAAAGGTATCATATACAAATGATACCATTGAATTTTCCTTCCTTGTCCAGATATGTTCAGAGTATACTCTGTTCATATCAGAATTACCACAGTGCGTCCCTGTGAGTAAAAACAAAGTCCTCACATACAGAAAAAAGATCGATTGGAAATCGGTTACCATGATAAATATTTAGTTAAATTAATTAAAATTCTATCGGTGTTATTAAAAAATCTGTAAAATTAACTAATTTTCTATATTCAGTACTAAAAAACCATAATTATAAACGAATTGTGGTGTTAACAATTTCCATATCAGTAATTTGAACTGAATTGTATTGGTTATTAATTATTTTTGTGAATTCAGTAAAAGAAGCCGATTTTTATTTAGACTTGAAACGTCAGAACATCAAATAATAGTCGTTGCAACTGAAAAATAGTAGAGAGTAAAAAATATTGGGCACTGCAACCAATTATTAATGGAAACAATTATTTAAAATTAAATGATGACTAAAGGAACCATTTTCGATGTTCACAACCAATAAGTTGGTAATTTTAGTTGATGTACATAAAATTAAATAAAATGAAATGAATTTATATTTAATAAAAAGACAAATTACCCAGGAAAAACTTACATTGAAAAGTAATGAGTTAAAAAGCTAATAAAACCTCTTTGCACTACTTCTTTATTAGCATTTTGAGTCATTATTTTAACACGGTGATGTCATTGGAGGCAAGTACTTCTACGCTCGCTTACAAATAGGGAGTTAAAGAAGTACTTGCAATTTGTCTTACAAAACAGTTGTTGAGTAAGTTGTTTTATTTTTAATAATAAAAAGAGCCAGCTAGAATACGAACCAGGGACTTCGGTTTGTCAGTCAAATGTTCTACTCACTGCACCAATGCTTAGCTATTTTATTGCGCGTCAAATAGTGGTTTTCACATACAAAACTAATTTTGTTTTCTTTTTTGTGAAACACAATTTCTAACACGCAATTGAATAAAATGTGCCAACAAAATTACAAAGCCGAAAATAAAGTACTTCTATATCAGATTAGAAGAAAGTCATTACTAGAGTACTTCTAAGTAATGCTGACGGGAGGTAGTAGTCATTGAAAAGTAAGTGGTTAGGGAAGTACTACCCATTACCGAGTTTTTGCTGGGTACATATGAGGATAAATAAATACGGAAATATCGGATATAAAAGGTAATGTTAAATATGTTTTATATCTCCTTATCTATTTTGTGTTATTTTCTATTAGTTTTCTTAATTTTATAGCTGCGGAATGGTAGTAGTCCTTTGGACATGTTAGACAGGATGTAGAGCAAAATCCCCGACAACATCAAATTTTCATCAATCATCAAATAATATATATACGTTTTGTAAGTTTATACAGATTCATATTTTATTGTAAATATTTTAAATAAAATGAAATATATTTTAAAATACACATAATCCACAAATTGGGTTTTAATAAATAATAATTTCAATTGTAACTACCAATAATTTCAATCCTGATTACCGAATAATAATCAAAATAGTTGTGTACTCCATATATTCAATAAGAGTAACCGAATTTTACAATAATTACAATCGAATAAAGGTATAGTTGTGAAAACCGACTGAATTCGATTGGTTATCGGTTATCACAACGAATCTGTTTTCTCTGTGCAGCTTATTTGAATCAAATAAGCTGATGACTTTGTTTTTACTCACATGAACGCACTGTGATAATTCTGATATGAACAGAGTATACTCTGTTCATATCAGAATCTATCTGTTCATATCAGATAGCTTCGTACTTCGGTCCACCGGTTACGTCTCTAGGTGCTGTTGCCGAATCAACAGTGGCCATCCCATCTGCGTGGTTGTAAACATCTCGGAAGTTAAGCAACGGCGCAACAATGGTCAGAGATTAGGTAGCTCAAGTACTTCAGCAAAGTGCTTGTACATGGACCTGCCCACTCCATGTACGAAAATTGCCACCTGATTCAGGGGCGATGGTAGACCGTTGTTTAAGTCTACCCAGTGGATGAAAAAGACCACCATGGGATAGGGCATCAATGATGATGCCGCATCATGCCAGGTACTCACGTAAAGCACTTCGACATTCAGACTCTTAATATTATTACTTCTCCCTGGGCGTCTAAACAGAAGCATTTGTTATTTCTAACATTATAGTAGATTTGTCAATAACATTGTCTTGAGACAGTCCAGTTCATAAAATTGGCTTGTGTCATGATAATTCATATACTACACATAACTATTAATTAATTGAATAACCAATGAGATCTGGCATGCTTCCAACTTTAGAGTGAGCTGGAAGAAAACCTTAACATATTTCTATCAATGTCAAAAAGAGAGTCATCTGTGAATGACAGGATATTATCAATAAGAAGATAACCGATTTTTCTTTAGTCCATAGGCAGTGGAATATGATAAAGAGGTTACGTTCGATTCTCCTAATGACATCAAATCAAATTCAATAGTCATCTAAGTTGACTTAAGAGTGCATGAATGTTTGCAGCAAAGCTTTATTATAGTTTGATGGATTACGAGTTGCATCCAATGTTAGCCAGATGGAGTGATGGTTGGAGTAACGGCAGATATATTTTGAACTGCCCTATCTTTAATTTTTCAGCGATTTCCTTCATAGTTCATTGCCTTTAGCCATAGATAATGATTTGCCCTTGGCACCTATATTAAAAGTATTTCTGCTTAATCGGTTTTTATACTGTGAGCGCATCGGTCGTGGCACAATCCAATTTAAAATAAGAGCACCTAAACTAAGGCAACAAAAGGATATTAATAACAAGCTATGAATGTCAAAGTGCTTTACGTGAACTCCTGCCTAGACGGTCTTAGTTTACTTTGGTCTTTTTCAAACACAAGGTGGGCTTTGCAACGACTCACCACCGCCCCATTGTTATCTTACACGCCGGTGGCAATTTCATATTTGCAATTTTCGGTCCAGCATACGTGCACTTTGCTTGAGTGATCTAGACATCTAATTTCTTGTCACAGTAGACCCGTTGAGGAAGGACATGAGCACGTTCAATCTAACCCCGACAAAAGAAAACCTCATACAATGTCGCTCAACCCCACTACTGAAATGATTCCGTTGATTCGGCAACAGCATCCAATGAATCCAACAAAATAAGTCGAGGACTTGTTCTTAGTCACATTAGATTTCTTGGTTTTAGCATATTCAGTTAACTGACGCACTTTCATCCTGCGAATATTTAATGTGAAATTTATCAACGTTTTTGACACTTTCATATATTATTTTTTGGAGGCCTGACCTTTCGACGTCTCTTTTGATAGAAGAATTATAATGTAATTCTTATGTTTTCGATTTTATGTACATTTTTACGGAAAGTAAAATTTTGCTAGCAAACTAAATTCACTTTTAAATTTTTCTAAAAAAAAATCTCTGTTTCTGAGATCTAATCAACAAAAAATATATGTATGTACATCTACAGAATTAAGTCTCATTCTGAATTCTTTAAGTTTTCTTAAAATTTCCTAGAAAGTATTGATTCATAATAATTTCAAACTTAAAATAAAAATGATATTTGTAGTGTGTGTTTGCACGTATGTATGTAAGTATGTATAATATTTGTATGTAGTACATACATATGTATATATATTGGTATGCCTACTACAAGTTTGTAAGTATGTAACTGTATATTGTTTTACAATAACAAAAATAAAAGCAACAACATCTTAAGCAGCGATTCCCAATGTCAAATTGAGAGCAATATGAAAAGATTCAAAATTATTAAATGAAGAACTAAGGTTTTACGGAGCCCCTTAACAAATTTCATAAAACTCATTCAGAAAATGATGGTTTAGTGATTTAACACTTAAACTATAACGTCTAAATAAGGACTTCAAAAATCCAATTTATTTCAAAATTTCATATCATGCATCTTTTTGGTCCCCAATTCGATGCATTCCAATAGCATTCGTGCTATCAGTTCAAAAACATCCAAACATATTTTCTATCTTTTGCCCTATTATTATTTTAAGGTTGGGAATCACTGAAATACAACTTTGTAGACAAACCTATTGTACGAGGGCATTTGCATAAGGTCATATACAAATAGTCATTATTTCTCCGATTAATTCCGATTATTTTCAGAATAACAGCTTTGAAGAATTTGGTATAAATTAAAATGCATTGCTTAGAAAATAATTGAAAAATGAATGTATACGATTTTAAACACGTTTTCTATTACTGAACAATTTTTAAAGTACTTTTGAGACTGCCTTCGAATATGTAGATTTTGTAAGCTGAGTTGCTGTTGCTGCTTTGTAAGTTTTAAAATTGTAAGCTAAATTATTTACTTGACTACTTCTGTATCGACAACAATAGTCGTTTCAGTTCCGAATAGTATTTCAGCCTTAGTCGTGTTTTTTTTCACGAAAAATACATACTTGTAGATTGTCTTAAAGTTTTGGGCAAATCTTCTCTTACGTTTAAATATAATTTGAATGCGTGAGCATGTTGGAGTTTAGTAGCTCAAAAGAAAGTCAGAACTATAGAACATGTTGTGCCATACTGGGTAAAATGAAGCAGACAAGTAACCAAGCCGGCTGCTATCCAGCCAGGCAGTCAGTCAGTATGAATATGAAAATAAGAACAAGCTTAAGAACTACAATGGCTACAAAAACATGAATAGAAACAAAAAATACGACATGAAATTCTATACAATTCTTTACTTATTCCTATAGAACACGGCAACAACACCAACAACTATACACATAGCACAACTGACTGACATTTAACACACAAAAAGAAAACAGAAACGATTGTACACACATTCAAACATTTCACTTTACACATATACTTATATACATTACACTCTCACAAACTTATATCCTGATCAGAGCTGCCAGGAGTCACTAAATGTCAGTATATTTAGCTTTATAAACATAAAATTCAAGATTCTCAACAAATGGCGTAAATGTCTATAAGAACTTGTAAAATCATTACGAGATAAAATCATTTTTATCTAAAAGTAAGATAGACGTTGCAAGATGATTTTTCATGTCCCAAATTCCAAGATAATGCTCAGTATAATTTTGGTGTTATTGCCGTCACGTTGGAAAATATTACTACCAGTACCCTTTGAAATGATTTGACATGGGGTCGTAACAGAGAACCACATAATCTTGTAGTAGGGGAACCGTTAGTCCACATGCCAGAGTTTTGGAACACGCCATGAATGAAATAAACCACGTTGAAATTATACACATCATCACGCCGTGAATTAAATAGACCACCTTGAAATTTCGCCTTCAAGAGAGGTGTTCACGTGAAGCACTTGCACATCTTATACATCACAAATTCTACATTTTTAAGTTATATACTAAAGTTTTCTTTGACTGTCTTTACTTACTCATCTTAAGCAAATGCTTAACCCATTGCTCCTGGTAATTATAATAATAATTTCAGATTATTTTAAAAACGCCCATTTGTAACATTGTGGTCATAACTTCTAGGTTTCGGTACCAGGTCTTGCTTAACTTGATTATGGTTTTGCAGTTTCATGGGCAAAAGAATACTGTGGAAGAAAAAGGATGTACTTGGAGTAAACTCAAAGCAACCACCACTTTTTAATATTAGAGAGGTTAACGGTTCAAAACTTTCAACTGATAATAACGACACCATAATACCTTATCCCAATAACAGGGGAGTAAGTTAAAGAAGATGCTCCCGATGATTATTTTAAGTCAATCCGTAAATTGATCCAAACTTAAACCCGAAAGGAGTGGGTGTCTAAAAACAATCCTTAATCAACGCGAAATATAATGCTAGATACTGAGAAAGGAAAAGAGCATTCATCTTATGCCGAATAAGGCAAAATAATACCCATGGTCAATATCTGATATACAGCATGCGATTCTTTTCCTGGTCCCTTTGAACCAGGTCGATACTAGTCTAGACGACGTAAAGCAAGTTCCACTGTCTACATCAATGAATGGGTATACTGAATTTGTGAATGATTTTATATTGAAAACTTAAACTAACCGCCAAATCACTTTTGGCTTTTTCAGCTTTCTGTCTGAGATTAAAAGCCTAGATTTAGTATTCTTAAAATATCCTAGCAAATTGCATTTCTATAACTACTAGATACCGTCTGCATTACTAAGAGGGAGTCTAGTAATGACTTTTGATAATTAAAGTTTTTGCTTTATTGTGAAATAATTATATAATAATAAATAGTGCTAGATATTCGAAACATAAAATTATATCTGTAGACAGTTAAATTTTAAAAAATCTTAAAAAAACAAATTTCGAAAAATACTATGAAAACCCCCATTTTTATGATCAAAAACGAAGCTCCACTACTAACGTTTTTGTCATATATATCAAAATCATTTAAAAATATTATTCCAAGATTATTTTCAATAATACTATCGACATTAGTTATGAAAGATCCATTGGGTGATATGAAATTCATATATTGCTTCATTAGTGCAGCTCCACCAAAAGTTTGCAGTAACTCAAACTCCTTAATCTTAAATTAGTTTTTTATTTCATATTAATTAAAATTTTAAGTGAAATGAAAACTACTTACTACTTTCGGTTTCAAATTTATGGTATTTAAAAAATCCACCCATAACACTTGTGTTTCACAGTTAAATAAAGTCAAATGACCTTCATATAGAAAGAAATCTGTCAGGTGTTCTGGCATCCAGGAATTTAATGGAACATTTTCAATATATGCTTTTGTTAAACCAATTCGAACATGTTCAAGATTTTTTAACAGCGACGTATATTCAGTATTAACTGGGAAAGTATTATAATTGCGAGTTTCCTAAATATACAGAGCATACTTTAAATCATTGACAAATGTTATTACCGATATAAAATGAATTGAACATATTGACATATTTAAAGGTATAAACATACCGTCATACTAAATGCAAAAACAATAATATAATTTTTATGTTTCAAAGCGTGTTGAAAATCCTTGGCTCTGGAGTTGTAAAATACCAAATGCAATTCAATAGGTAGTGTTGTCGAAGACTTTTCGAACCATTGAAAATACATAAACTCAAAACGATAGGCACCCAGGTCAATCGATTCTCCTAAATTTATGGTTGGTATACTTGTGTTATACTTCAATCTAATAACTATAGTATGATCATTATTTTCCATAATCGTTTCTATTGGTAGTACATCAAAGTTTTACACTCTAGAGAATTGAGCAATTTTTTAAATTAAATATATCACCTGTAAATTAATAAAATTGGTTGAAACAAATACCAAGTTGATGTGGGTGATATACTATTGGGTTGTTTATGTTCTTACTACTAACAGGTGGTAATTATGTCCATTTTGTCATTCCCTAAAACATCAAAATATTAAGATAAGACATAAAGGAGAAAATTCAGAGACATAAAATTTTACATATGATTATCATCAATTTATAGTTCCGGCAGACTTAAGATACTGTTATCACTACTCTTTCTCCGTGACTGCAATGACAACAATATGGGAGACTACGTTATTCAGAACACGATTCCAGCCTCGTAAATGCGGTGACTATGGTCACGTTGCTGCAGCATAAGTTCTCTGCAGACACCCATAGGACTGCTAAATAGTCTTCATCCCTACCCAAGATGGAAGACAGACTTTGAGATATGTTGAACATAGGGGTTCTCAAGGGTTGGCCAAAGTTGTTTAAGAAAATATTACGTTGTTCAGATTAAATAGATATTTTTGAAAATCAAATTTAAGATTCATATGAAGTTATCTGTTTTATATTTAAACTAAATATTGGGTTAGGTTGATAGGAGGATATATACTTCATCAAATCCGAAGAAATACACCTAGTCCACTATCGGGCCTGTTGTGCACTCCTTATCAGAAAAAAAGGAACTGAATGAATTATTTTTCAGTGTTCAGAAACTCAGTTTTCTGAAGGTAATTCCTAAGAATCTTCCAATCAGTGTTAGTGCTTTAGCATTTAACTGTCCTCTTCACATGCTCTACATTTGTCTGAATACGCAGACTTGCTGATTTTGAGGAGGTTTTTATTCTTGCTCTCATCAGGGTCGCCCCATAGGATCTTCGTGGTTCTACCCACTATTTTATAACTCCAAGAGGCCTTATGAGATTCTCTAACCCATATCTTTAGTTTAGCATTTGTTGCGTCAAATGGTTTTGCGTTTGTCAGGTTAACTGCCTTCCTTTTAAAGCTATTACATTCGCACTTTCATTACCGACTACTCCCGAGTGGGCTGGTACCCATATGATGTGAACCTTACCTCTGGGAGAGATAATGTTCAATCTAAAACCAATACGGTCTTAGATTTAGTTCTATCACCTTATATCGCCCTACTTGCCTTCTGCCAATCAGTAAATATTTTAAGCCCCGTTATTGCTCGTAGTTCTGCCTGGAAGCTTGTGTTATGATTAGGTAAACGTTATATTTCTATTTCTGGGTCTTCAATATAGAACCCTAGCCCCACTTTGCTCCCCCCAATTTTGAACCATCCGTATAATTACGGATTCCTACTGGTATTTGCTCCAATGTTCCGCTTGACACTGGCAACTCTAAATCTTACACAGAAATATACAAAATAGAAATATTCGTGCAGCTCGTAGGTTGCAAGGACAGACGAACATAGAAACCCAGTATAAATTTACTAGTTAAAGGAACGAACATTCATGCAAAACCTAGTATAGAAATCCATACATATACACATGTTTGTTCTTATTCGCACTCTTTAATACAATTCACATAAATTCCCTTATTGTAATGTATGTGCAGATGTAATATGTATGTGTATTTATGAGTTGCCATTACAACAGTTGCTATCCCACTTTAAAAGTATCCATAAATAAAATTTCTTTTGATGCGATGTGTAGTGATTATACCCCATTAATAATGTGGGATGTGCAAAATTGAATAGTTTTATATAGCACCCACAAAAATGTCCTTCAGG
Source organism: Lucilia cuprina (assembly GCF_022045245.1). Taxonomy (NCBI): domain Eukaryota; kingdom Metazoa; phylum Arthropoda; class Insecta; order Diptera; family Calliphoridae; genus Lucilia; species Lucilia cuprina. The sequence continues at coordinate 34,851,937 of NC_060954.1, forward strand.
AATATCTCTTGAACACTCATATACTATGTCGTATGTTTTGCCGAATCCCTTATTAATATAAATATAAGAGGAGAAGAAGGAGAATTTAAGAACATGCATATATTACATACAAAAGCCCTGAATTTGACTACTCGGAGATAATCGGCAATGTATATAGCTATTAAGGAAAGAAGACTTAAACAATTTAACATGAGTACCATCATGAATCGGTAGGTGAGACCACATAAATCAATCCTATGGGATGATCCAAACAAAGAGTGAAAGAGAAGCATCTTCAAAATAATTAGGTTAGGTATGGTATGAGGATTCATAAAACCCGAGGAAATAAAAATAGGAAATCATTGGGTTATTCATAGAAGAGAAAGAAACAAAATTGTTCTTCGAATGTATTATCTTTCTATGATTAGAAACTCATTTTTCTGGACGTAATTCTTAAAAATTATCCAATCAGTGTTATTGTGTAATATTTTTTTCTGGATAACATCACTCCCAAATTACTTGGATCTAACTTTGATGAATTCAAGTAATGAAATTTTCAGCACTTTAAAACCATGGCATTTTGGCCCTTTATTGTCCCAAGTTTTTGTTAAGTTTTCTTCAATATTTGCTATACTACATTGTACTGGATATCTTAGAAAACAGCATGCCTCTCAGTTGCCGCAATACATACAGACATTGCCCAACAGTTCGGCCGGACTTTTCCATCGACTGCCCAGATGACCAGCTTTTTTAACAACATAGATTACCAAAAGACAGACAAAAAGCTTAACTTGGTTTTCTAAGTGTTCTACCCGCTTACACTTAAAAACGATTATCTTCACTCTCTTTTACAAAAAGTACATCTGTGAACAAGGTCGAAATTGTACCATGTATTGCCACTTTGACGAGCTGCTGGGTAGTGTTCATAGCAGCAGACATTCACATAAACGTGTAGTAATTTCTATGCATCTATTGTTGCTGTTGATGTCCTGTCAGAACGTTTGTTTGTGTGTGTGTGTGTTTATATTTGTATGTCCCAACAGTTTTACATGGAGTCATTGTAACGCTTTTAGAAAATATGCCTAGTCACTTATTAAACACTGAATTATACAGTCACTTCAGTGTCACCAAGTAATGCATAGAGTGGCAATAATTTACACCCTTTTGCTGTTGGGAGGAGTATTTATTCCTGCAACCAGAATGTAATGTTTTACTGACTTACTAGTCGATTATATATTTTTTAATAGTTTGTAAAGGATTTACCACTCCGGACAGCAGGGTTATGTTTAAATAGCAACAATATTTTGTACGGGACCCAGAAGAAAAGTTTCTTCAACATTTTTTGCTCTTCTGCTTAGTTCAGCAGTTTTTGTCCGTCTTCTTATTGTTGCTGTTGTTGTAATTTTGCTGTTGCTTCAGTTGAAAAATTTAAGTTCTTATGTGGCATTTAAAGATCTTAAAGACTAAGTTTTCGTATGCCACAAAGAATTTAAAGATTTTTATATAAAAATGTTAGAAATTGATAACAATTTAAAGAATTTCTATGAATAAAACAAGTGAAAAATATACTTTGCGTCATATTAAGTTTAAAACACTAAATTTTAGTTACATTTTTTATACAATAGCTTCTTTAAATTAATATAGAATAATTTGGAACCTTTAATTTATATATCTCTTTTAAATTTTCTTTTTGGGTGCAAAAACAATTGCGAATCTTGTATGGTTGCAGGGAAGGGGTTTGAGTGTATAAAATTTTTAGCAAAATATAGAAAAATGAATCACAGGAAGTGCTTGTCTTGTTTTTATTTATTTTCTTTATAATTCTATTTTATTTTTTATATTATTTGTTCCTTCTTATAACAAATTTTAACTGAAAATATACGCACACATTCCAAAGTTTTTTTTCGCACACTAAATGTAAATATGTAATAAATTCATGTGACTATGTATGTATGTATGTATGTATGTATGTGTGTGTGTATGTGAATAATATATCGTCTGTAGTATCTGACACCATTTCAAAATACACATTGTCAGGATATGTTGAATGTTATATGACTTTAGTTTTTATTTTTTTTATTTGCTCCTCTATCTTCTTTTGTGATACAGACACACACAAACGTACATATGTACGTACATTCATTCTTACATTTTGTATAATTTTCATGACAATTTTCTAAATATTTAAAAAGTTTCGTTGTCCTTTAATGTAAAAATTTTACGCTTTAAGAATGTCAGTCAGCTGTTTATTAGAACAATGGGAATATGATCCTTTAGTAAATACATATTAGAACCGGTATTGAGAACACTTATACATTTCGGTTGGATTAAAAAGGGGGACAGACACATTGTGTGCTATAGCTATGTCTGTTGTTGAGATCCAGACCTTGAATAATTTAGCTAAATGGGTAAGTGTTAACAGAGCCGATTTGAAATCCTGTCAAACTCAGTGCTGTTTCATAATACATAAACGCATAGCACATCGGAAACTCTTGATGTTCTGAGCTTTAACACACAGTGCGATATTCAGTTGAATAAACACATTTTATAAGTGTTGAAAGAAGCATTAAAATGTCTCAGTTCTTTAAGTATTAAACTTTTAATTATTTACACCACAGTATACACCCATTTGTAATTAATTGGCCGCCTAATACATTGATGTTTCAGGTTTACTTCCTGCAGAAGTATTCACCTCCACTTTCGAGTTCTTATATTTACGATTATTTTCAACTCGCTTACAAATAGGGAGTTAAATAAGTAATAACCACACTCGCTGAAAAAGTGTTAATTGAGAAAGTAGTTTCTTTTAATAAAAATAGACAGCGAGAATACGAACAATGGACTTTTGTGTAATAGTCATTTGTTTTACAAACAGCATCACTTTTTTGATCCAAGGGGAAGCCTATTTAAAATGGCTTCTCCAAAATTTCGACGTACCACCGAATAAGATTTTTCAGCTCAAAATTTTATGTATGTTAAATGTTCTAGTATATCAACAAAAATCGGCATAACAGGTCGATTGGTCGGGCCTCATTTAAACCTAGCCCCCACAGAAACTCCTTTTCAAAACATGTCAAAATTCACTAATAAGAACTAAAAACACGATGAAACTTTTCATAAATAATATGAATGTTTCTTTTTCTGCCAAAATTTATATTCCCCTGACCCCCATATATGTCCTCTTATACAATATCTCCTTTTTTGTCAACAAAAAGTAAAAATATTCCGAAATTATGGTAAAAAATAATTCTTTTATTATTTAAAAAAGAATCCAAATTTTTAACATACTTGCTGGTGTAGGGTATTATATGGTCGATACTGCTCGACTATACATTCATACTTGTTATATTTTTAAGTAAAACACAGTTGTAAACTCAAATAAGATTCTCAAACAGAAGGGCAAAGACAAAAAAGGAATTCTATTGAGATTAAAACAGATTCATTACTAGACAAATTACAAATAATGCAAATGGTATGTAGTTGTCCTTGAAATGTAAGTTATTGAGTAAATAAATGCAATGACAAGGTTTTTACTGGAATATTTAAAACGACAAGTTATTGTGACAGTGCTTTTTTTGAGCTGTGTGACACCGAGGTGTTGCCAGCTAGACCTCGTCGGATGGGTGGGTTATTTGTTGCTCAATGACCGTCGCATTTGAATCAATAAGTCACACTACCATGTTGACACTGACATACAAAATATTTCTAATGTTCCCTTTTTACTATTGGACTTCTTCCCGTAAGACACAAGGTTAAGATCTCTAGTAACCTATAGGCTGCCCTCCCTCGACATGTCTTCTACTAGTCTTCCTTCGATGTCCTTCAGTGCCCTTCAAAATTCATTCAGAACATCCCTACTTAATTATCTCTACCCGTTTATACTCACATTCTCAACCTTTCTATTATACACTTAGCCAGACATTACGTTTTTCATAATACTTCAACAAAATTTATTATCTAAGTTTCGATTTTAACAGATTTCAAATATAGTTTACACATACATGTTAAGTTACAAAAGTTTTCTTATTTTATCTTAATTTTAATTTCTAATTTTTTTGTAATTATAAAAAGGTTCTCTGACTCAAAATTATTTTCTTTTTCTTACATACAATTTTATTATTATTTATGAATATTTATTTTTTTTTTTTTATATTCTGGATTTTAATAAATCTCTGTAAGAACATATACTAAGTTGGAAACTATCTTGCCAAATTGGCTAACGAATATCTCGAAGATTAATCCTATGTATATTACCCTGGGCCCAATTTAATATAAATAGTTTGAAGATTCTTTTTCGCTCTTTTCTTTTTTTTAGTTACCTAACCGCGTGCGCCTAGTATATGCCCTTTTCCAATTTTTGGTATTTAATAATGTATCAAATCGCTCCTTTTTATAACTTTAGGTAAAATTTCCGTACTTTAATTATTATTTTTTTTGTGAACTTATATTGACATCGACATATTACATATTACAAATTTACAAATGAAGGATAGGTGCACATGAAAGATACAACAGACTATTAGTTATATAAATATTGGACACAAAAATTACACAAATTAAGGACGTATTAAGAATTTATTTCTACGTGTTTTACACGATTTACTTCCTTTTGAGTTCCAATAAGCGGCTTTGAAGATTTAGTCCTAGCTCCTCAGGATATGTTGAAGGGTCGGTTTTCCAATTCGTTGGGATGGATTACGTCTCTGCCTGCACAACAATGTGACTGGTTTTCTTATGGAGGTTTACACTTGCTTATCGTATTAGTTGATTTTTTTTTTTTTTTTAAATTAATTTATAACAATTTAATTACTGTTCTTGTGTTGCATAACTGGTAATTGCCTTTTATTTTGCAACACGTGTAGTTAACAATTTGTTTTTTTTTTTATATTGCCACTCTTAAGCCTTTCTTTGTACAACTTTTCACTTCTGTGTCTGTCTCTTAAGTGACCTCCACCCAAAACCGCCAAAAAAAACCTCACCTCATTTATCTCCAAAGTCAAACCAAGGTCTCTAGTACTAAATGTCACTAAGTGTTTTTTTCTGGACTGGCAATTCTCTCAAGCAAGGATTAGTGCCAAAAAATGCAACTCTAAGCAAATCATAATAAGTTACTGTGAATGAGTCTCAATCATAATGTAAATAAATAAAAACTTGTCAAGAAATATCGTCACAAAGCCAACTATTGGATGCGAAATTCCTGTAGCATCGATAGTTGGGAATACTATATATATATATATAAGAAACAATGGACCTATCAATCGCTTTTCCAACTATTTTGGAATACAATTTAAGCAAGTTAATAGTTCATCGATGTTGATATACTACTTAGTGGAATTCTTATCTTCTGAAACAGTTTTTTTTTTCTTTTTTTTTTGCCATAAAGATTTTAGGTGTTGATAAATATTAGGTATAAATTACAGATTTCCAAAATATAATATTACAGACGTAATTTGCAATTCTGTCAAGAACGAGTGGTTCATAATGCGATATCTCTGTCCGAAGGAAAAATGGATCACGGGATTATACGTGGAAACTGTACTATTACAAAATTTTATTAATAAAACATGAATTCCATCAGAACAAGTTTGCAATATTCCATCAGCATATTCTATGCGAATGTATAACTTCACTAGTGACTACAACATAATGTAATAAGTGTGTAAATACAAGAGTTAAAGTCTTTTTCCTAAATGTTAGAATTTCCAATCAAATTTCCACATACTGGTCGAATGCTTTTAATATATTAGGAACATGGGGACATCTTTCATAACGTCAGTATTTCTATATCGACCTGAAAGGTAAAAAAATCAACCTACATCATGGATAAATTTTCCAATTCTATGCACCGACTGTTTTCCCTATTTTGAAAATGTAGTGAGAAAAGGGGAGACCCTTTTCTTTTAATCTAACCGACTTCTTCACAAGGTCTCTTATGTTTGTAACACGACGATGTACATTATCGAGTAGGGGTATATGCATTGCGTCAGGTAACATGTCAAATAAAGCCAGACTTGTGAAAAGGAATGCAAAAACAAAATCTAGCGTTTCAAGTGTTGAGCATGTATGTTTCCGACGAGCTTCCCTTGCAGATTTTCGACCTGATAGACATTTTGTCCAATTTTTGCTCTTATCCTGCACTTAAGCCATGGCCTACAGAGCTTGGCGTTCACACCTTTGCTAAAATCACTCTGCACGAAATTCTTTCTAAACACCTCCTGCCCTGGTTTAAATTCAGTGTGTTTACTTCTCCGGTCGTATGTCCTAACATTCTTTTCGTACGCTTTACTCATATTTAAACCAATTTTATCCCTTATAGCTTGCATTTTCAGTGGATTCATAGTTATATTCACCTCACCATCCTCTAACACGCCTAACTTTCTTGCTATTTTATAAACATCGGCGTGGGTTATCATATGGTGGCCGAATAAAGCGAAGTAGGGTGAAACACCTGTTGATGAGTGGACAGACGTACGAAGTGCACATTCTATGTTAGATAGATCCTCATCCCATTTACTTTGATCCGATTCTAAAAATGTCCTCACCCCACTTAATATGCTCTGGTTCACCCTCTCACTGGCGTTGGACTGAGGGGAATATATAGGGGTCTTCAAATGATTAACTCCATACAATTTTAAAAATTCCATAAATTCTTTTGACGTAAACTGAGGCCCATTGTCGGAATGTATTACTTCCGGTACGCCGAATTTACGGAACACCTCGTTGGTCAGAAATGTTATTATGGCCTTCGTACTAGATTTTCTAAGGGCTTTAATTAAAACAAATTTGGTCTGGTGATCGAGTACAATGAATAGACTGGTATTTCCTGCTTTCGACCGAGGATAGGGACCTAAAAAGTCCATGTACAACTTCTGGAACGGTCTAACGGTTTGAACTTGTGCTCCCATAGGGGGTCGTAAGATTTGTCTCGGGTGTTTACATTCTTTACAGGTCTGACAGTTGCGTATGTATTCCTTAACATCCCTATTCATTAAAGGCCAATAAAAATATTCCCTGATATTGTATAGGGTTTTTGCTACACCCCCGTGTACCGTATTGTTGTCATGAGACTTGGCAATGACTTCGCTTCTTAATTCTTCCGGTAGCCACAGCTTCCAGCCCGAATTTTCGTCTGCAATGTTACCATTATAAAAAATTGTTCTTTTATAAACAAGGCCATCAATAATTTTTAGGTCTGGGAGATTTTGCTGATTTTGTTCTATTGTAGACCTCAATTTTTGGTAGCTATCTGATTTAAAATATTCGGAATCTAGATCTATGTACGCACATTCTTCAAAATCTAATTCTTCCATGTTACACCTTGAAAGAAAGTCGGGTACAATATTACGAACACCCTTACGATGTTCGATGCCAAAATTATAGCCCTGAAGTTTAAGGCTCCACCTAGCCAACCTGCCACTAAGGTCTTGCTGCTTCATCAGCCACTGCAAACTTGAGTGGTCGGTTATAACCGTAAAAGGCATTAGTTCTATATATTGCCTGAACTTTTTAATAGCTGATATCACAGCTAAACACTCTTTCTCGGTAGTGGAGTAATTTTTCTGAGCTGTATTCAATTTCTTCGAAAAATATTCAATGGGATGTTCGCCTCCACTATCGTCTTTCTGGAACAGGACCGCTCCAATACCTACGTTAGACGCATCACATTGGACATAAAAATGTCTCTCAAAATCAGGACTGGACAAAACAGGACCCGAAATTAATCGTGCTTTTAGTTCGTGAAATGCCTTTAGAGCTTCGTCCGTAAATTCAAATCTTTTTCCTTTCTTCAAAGCATCAGTAATAGGGGCTGTTAGGGTAGAAAATTCAGGTATAAACCTCCTATACCAACCCACAGTGCCTAGAAACCTTCTGACATCCTTGACATTTTTAGGTGCTGTGATTCTAGTGATGGCCTCTACTTTCTCCGGGTCTGTTCTCAGTTTCCCTCCACCTACTACATAACCTAAATATTTGACCTCTTTGTAGCAAAATTTCGATTTGGACATGTTTATAGTCAGTCCTGCATCCGTCAACCTCCTACCTACTTCCCTTAGTATGTCCATGTGTGTTCTAAAGTCAGGTGAAACGACAAGCAAGTCGTCCAAGTACACAAAAACCCGGTCCTTTAGCCCATGAGGTATAATCCTGTCCATCAAGCGGCAAAGTCTCTGAGCCGCATTGCAAAGCCCGAATGGCATCACTTTAAATTGATAGTGAGGTCTACCGGGTACTGTAAAGGCGGTCTTAGGTCTACTGTCCGGATGCAAGGGTATTTGCCAAAAGGCGTCCTTAAGGTCTATAGCCGAAATAAAATGAGTATCACCAAGCCTACTGAGAAGACCATCGATGTTAGGTAGTGGGTATGCGTCTCTTTTTGTCACTTTGTTAAGGTCCCGGGCGTCAAGGCAAAGGCGGTTTTTGTTTGGTTTTATAACCAAGGTCATACGATTATTCCAGCTGGCGTCTTGTGCTGGTTCAATTACATCCAAATCGAGCATTCTGTCCAATTCCTGGTATACTAATTTCTGAACTGCCGGTGAAATTGGAAAGTGTCTCTGCTTTTTAGGTGGTGCATCCCCTGTGTCGATTGTGTGCATCTCTAGGTGTGTTTTCCCTAACCCAAACTTAGCGTAACATCGAAATCCGTCTTTTACTCTTTCCAGTTCATTCTCCTGAGATATCGTCAAATCGTGTATTTTTGTCTGTTCCAAATCCTCTAATTCGTCTACCGAAGTCATAAAACACGGTTCAATTCCAAAGTTTTGCCAAAAATTCCAGCCCAAAATTAACTCTTGAGAAAGAGATGGAACTAAATAAAAAAGGGTCTCGATACTTTTGCCACGACATTCAACGTTAAGTCGTACTTTTCCGATAATCTGTTTCCTGGCACCATCTGCCGTTCTTATAACTGATTTAAAATCGTAAATATTAGTCTTTAACCTGGAAATATTTTCCAAGCAATTTCTGCCAAGACAGCTAACAGACGCTCCACTGTCTAGAAGGCCGGTAAAACTAACACCATTGAGTAAAATATTTAAATACGGACGGACATCATTTTCGGACGGTAAAAATGTGGATGCTATTTCCCTCCTTTCTGCCTTTCGATTCTTATATCTCTGTCTTGCTTTCCCTATTTTTCTATTATCTAATTTATCTGTTCCAAATATTTTTCCCTTCTTTTCTAAATATTCTTTAAACCTAATGTGAAAATGTACAATCTTTCTACAATTCCCATTTATGTCATCGGATCTGACCTGCACTTCCTCCTTCTGTACATTTCGTAACCTTCTGTTTTCATTCCCTAATATAGTTATGTTCATAACGTCCTTGTCTTTACCTTCTCTAAAAAGTATTTGTTTTGTTTTGTCGTCATCATTCAGTATATGTTGTTTAAGATTTTCAACTGGGTAATTTTTATTTAATGTTGTGGTTGTCGTCGGTTGGAACATGTGCCCCCAGTGTTCGCCATGTTCCCTTGTCGGTTTCCCGTACATTTGGGACAATTCGGCGTGATGACGTTATCATAGCCACACCGATAACAAAATATATTTCTCTCCTTAGATGTACATTCATAAAAAGTATGCCCCGGTAATTTACAATTCCAGCAAATTCTTCTAATTTCGGGTACATTATCTGTTTGTATAGCCTGAACTTCGAGGAAGTTCTCCTGGGTAACCCCGTAATCCAACTCATGTACCCTATTTATTGGCCGTATGCGATTTAAGTCTTGCCGTCTCTTTAAACTAACCTTTTCCGCACGTTTACATTCCTCTGCTAATTGAGCAATGCAAACCATTTTCATCGGGTAAACTAACTGCACGATGCTGTCTTTTAAATTTTCTTTAACTATCCTTACAAAGTCAAATTCGGGTATTGGTGTTTCCATTTGATTCCGTAGACTTATCATGTCACTAATAAAAGTCTCACAGTTTTCGTTATATCCTTGTCTACGTTCCATAATCTTACGCTGTATCTCATAATCGCTTTCGTGTCTTCTAAATCTATCCATCATCCCTTGTCTTATTTGGTCCCATTTACATCCGGGATATTGCCTTCGATATGACCAGAGCCAGTCGTAAGCATCTCCCGAAAGCAAGTGGTGAAACCCTTTTGCCAGTATGTCGTACGGACATTCATTATCCTCTCGTATGGCTTCAACTCTAAACAAGAAATCTTCTACGCTAACGGTTTTAGTGGACCCATCAAATTTTATTCCCCACCTATCCATACCGTATGTTATATTTCTGTCACGATTCCCATTTGGGTAATAAGTGCTTCTGTATATTGGATTGCGGTTAGGCATTTGGTTATAAGGGTCTGAAGGAGGAACGTTATTTCCTAACTGTTCATCTGAAAATGGGAATTGGTTATCGGACAAATGACGTTGCATGTTTATTTTTTCCCCTAGGGCAACACGTTCGAGATTTGCTTGGATGGATTCTATATTATTTGGATGGGACGATGAGAACTCTGGTGGATAAGAATTGGGAGCATTGTCCGGACGTATTGTGGTATTTACAACTTCCGTAATCATTTTCCTCCTTCGTCCAATATTGCGGCCTGTGAAGCCTTTATCGAAACTCTGATATAATCTTGCATTGTCATACCGTCCTCATTGATAACAACAGTCGGGGAAACTCTATCATTCAGTCTTACCTTTGAATTGTTTTTTTGTCTTTCAAAATCTTGTCTAATATTCAGCGCTGTCAAACTACTGTATTCTGGAGAAGCTATTGTTGAATTTGAAGTCCCCGAATCACTGCGCCGTGAGTCACCTAACGAAGGGCGAGGGTTATGTTCTATAGTAATGGTTTGAACTGCCAATGAGGCCTCCGTTTCAGTGCCCTGAGTTCTAACTTGATCAATACCCGCGTTATTAGGAACAGTATTATCTTTTTCTGTCGGCTTTTTGGGTATGGTTCCCGTCTTAGGGGGCTTTGAACCTCCTGTTGGATTACTTTGAGACGTTGCTGATCTCAGATTTCTCTGTGGTGGCTCCATTTTAAGGAATTTTAATATTTAAACTATAAACTAGTAATGGATACCAGACACCACTTCGATTCAAAATTTCATAAACAAATGTATAACAACTAAGGACTAAGGGATATTTATTAGTGATGACGAATTAGATAAATTTACAAAGAATTAAATGTATTATTTTCATATGAGTTGTACAACTAAACATGCGTTAATATAATTTATATAAATATAAAAAAAATAAATATACATAAATTTAACTTAAATAGACGTAAAATAATATCTATGTATATTCAAAACAAAATACTTACTATTACGTACACCCACGGTCATCAAAAATATTCACTAATATGTATATTGCTTTCTTTTTCAGAAATCAAAAAATCATGCATACACTTGGTTGAGTTGTGAAGTATCTTGGTAGAGATTAAAATGTTATAATAGTTTTTTTCTCTTACTAACGGGTCCAATAATCAAATTCTCAGACTCAAAAATTATAGTTATAATTCGATCTAACTACAGTTAGGTCTCTAACTAATTTCTGATTGAAAAGTATATAATCAAAATATGTAATTAACAGTCCTATTTTCCTCTACGGGAAAATAGACGTTAATATAACTAGGAAACATCATAATTATTTTGTTGTCTTATTCACAATATTCTAAAGATTCAATCGTAATAATATCGGCACTGAACTGAGAATTAAATCTCGTTCATGACTTATATTATTATGATTCAATGAAGTAAATTCCGCTACATATACTTATTATATCTACGTCAATTCTATATAGTGAAATAAACAAGTCAGATTTCAACAACAAAGATTTTACAAACACTGAAATTAAATTTGTAGCTAATAAATCCAGAGTACCCTCAGATCTATGTCTTACCAAATTTAAAATCTTGCTAGCAAAATAATTTTTTCTTTAATCTGCTCTATCATAGGATATTGTTGCACTCAGATTTAACGCAAATGCATTTCTCGGGACTAACAAATCCTAAAGAATTCTATAAAACAAAATTTAAGGAGGCGTATTAGAGCCCCACGTTGGGCGCCAAAATGTGACAGTGCTTTTTTTGAGCTGTGTGACACCGAGGTGTTGCCAGCTAGACCTCGTCGGATGGGTGGGTTATTTGTTGCTCAATGACCGTCGCATTTGAATCAATAAGTCACACTACCATGTTGACACTGACATACAAAATATTTCTAATGTTCCCTTTTTACTATTGGACTTCTTCCCGTAAGACACAAGGTTAAGATCTCTAGTAACCTATAGGCTGCCCTCCCTCGACATGTCTTCTACTAGTCTTCCTTCGATGTCCTTCAGTGCCCTTCAAAATTCATTCAGAACATCCCTACTTAATTATCTCTACCCGTTTATACTCACATTCTCAACCTTTCTATTATACACTTAGCCAGACATTACGTTTTTCATAATACTTCAACAAAATTTATTATCTAAGTTTCGATTTTAACAGATTTCAAATATAGTTTACACATACATGTTAAGTTACAAAAGTTTTCTTATTTTATCTTAATTTTAATTTCTAATTTTTTTGTAATTATAAAAAGGTTCTCTGACTCAAAATTATTTTCTTTTTCTTACATACAATTTTATTATTATTTATGAATATTTATTTTTTTTTTTTATATTCTGGATTTTAATAAATCTCTGTAAGAACATATACTAAGTTGGAAACTATCTTGCCAAATTGGCTAACGAATATCTCGAAGATTAATCCTATGTATATTACCCTGGGCCCAATTTAATATAAATAGTTTGAAGATTCTTTTTCGCTCTTTTCTTTTTTTTAGTTACCTAACCGCGTGCGCCTAGTATATGCCCTTTTCCAATTTTTGGTATTTAATAATGTATCAAATCGCTCCTTTTTATAACTTTAGGTAAAATTTCCGTACTTTAATTATTATTTTTTTTGTGAACTTATATTGACATCGACATATTACATATTACAAATTTACAAATGAAGGATAGGTGCACATGAAAGATACAACAGACTATTAGTTATATAAATATTGGACACAAAAATTACACAAATTAAGGACGTATTAAGAATTTATTTCTACGTGTTTTACACGATTTACTTCCTTTTGAGTTCCAATAAGCGGCTTTGAAGATTTAGTCCTAGCTCCTCAGGATATGTTGAAGGGTCGGTTTTCCAATTCGTTGGGATGGATTACGTCTCTGCCTGCACAACAATGTGACTGGTTTTCTTATGGAGGTTTACACTTGCTTATCGTATTAGTTGATTTTTTTTTTTTTTTTTTAAATTAATTTATAACAATTTAATTACTGTTCTTGTGTTGCATAACTGGTAATTGCCTTTTATTTTGCAACACGTGTAGTTAACAATTTGTTTTTTTTTTATATTGCCACTCTTAAGCCTTTCTTTGTACAACTTTTCACTTCTGTGTCTGTCTCTTAAGTGACCTCCACCCAAAACCGCCAAAAAAAACCTCACCTCATTTATCTCCAAAGTCAAACCAAGGTCTCTAGTACTAAATGTCACTAAGTGTTTTTTTCTGGACTGGCAATTCTCTCAAGCAAGGATTAGTGCCAAAAAATGCAACTCTAAGCAAATCATAATAAGTTACTGTGAATGAGTCTCAATCATAATGTAAATAAATAAAAACTTGTCAAGAAATATCGTCACATTATTATCACTACAACGTAGTGATTTTAATAAAAAAAATAGGTCGAAATTTATGGTTATACCCAACACTTTATTATGAAAAAGACTGATCTTAGTTACAAGTTTGAGTCAATTCTTTAGGCTCATTTTTTAAGAGTTTAAAATATCGCAAATGTATGTACATATATATATATATATATATAAATATATTTTTATGTACAAATTTTAAACATTCACATTTTTCTCTATATTTAAAACAAAACTGTTAAGTGGTTTAAAAATTTTTCTCTTCAAGATCCTCAAACTAATCCATTGTATTCAGTGTAAAGTCGTATGAATATAGACACCCATATTTAATACACACACACATATGCATACATTCATACTCCGTATTATGTTTGTGCGAGACTAATTCATAGTCGCAGTCTCGTCCCACACTTGTCATTCTTTATTTCCTAGAAAGCAATTAGAAAGCAATTTATTTTTCAATTGACTTTTTCTACAGTCAACAAATGCAAAAACAAAACAAAAAACATTCAACAATTACAACAACTATTTGGCACACTTATTGTAACAAAAAAGAAATTCATCAAAAGGAAAGAAATGCATATTGATGCACGCATATATGTATGTATTTGTATTTACATTATTATACGAGAGTAGTATGAAAGGTATTCTTTAAACAATCAATTAATAGTTAGAAATTATGAATCACTTTAATTTTATATACCCTACACCGTTGTAGTGGTTTGTTTATGATATTGTTGTAGCTCACACAATTATTGGTCTTAGATCCAACTTAAGCTACACCCATCAACTCAGAAGCATTTTGTGTTCAATCCTCGAATAAGATAATGCTATTTTCGATCATAGGGGACTGTATTCTATTGAAGATTCTGAGTCTCGGAATCACTATCTCTTTAGATTTACCTATAGCGGTCCTTTTGTCAGATTGCGTCTATGTAAATCTTTGATATAAGTACGAATACAAATACTACAAAATATTTAAAATTGCCCTGCATGAAATGGAACTAGTACCAAACCAGTATTTTACTAATACCAAAACCACCAGTACTAGTTCCCAACTGTAAACTTTCCTATACCATCTTAATCCTCAAATTAACATTGTGTGTTTTTGAAAAATTACTAGTACTATTTGTTCTAGAAGTATAATAGTGCCCTTGAACCCAATTGGTTGTTTTAGAGCCATTTAATTACTAGTTCAAATGTTCACAAAGTTCCTATAATTGGTGATTTTGTTCCTATTTAATCCTCCAGATTCGTTCTAAGTAAATATTACTACAAAATTAATTTTTTATTGTTTTATTTTGAAAAATTCATTTCAATTAACATTTCAATTACAATGCGAGTTAAAAGTTTGAAGAAATTCTATCCGCACCACCAACTTTGATATCGTGGGTTATACATACATATAATGTTCATAAAATTGTATTCAAATATGTATGAATTAGATGCGATCGATTATTATTCAAGGTTTAAATGTAACTACCAAATGAATTTCGGATCCAACAAAAATTGAGCCAGTCTAATCAACATGAGATATTGAGTGCAGAAAAAAAAACAATACTAAAGGGATAAAATATTTAAACACTTAAAAAACAAATGTATCTGTGAGAAACTATATAATTTCGTTTACTCGTATTCGTACTTCAGATTTCTGTATTTAAAACATAGTACATATATATATTTATGCATTTTGTAGAAATGTTGAAGTTTCACTAAGAACGAATTTCTAGTGAAATATTTTTACACATAAACTATGAATTTTATATAACTTAAGGGTTCTCGATTTAATTAAAGGGACATGAAAACACTTAAAGCAATTTTCAAAATAAATTCAATATTCATTCGTCTATTTATAATGTTTAACACTTCGTGAGATGTATATTCCTTTTTAATAAACTGCAACGCGATATACAAAAGTACAAAAGACCAAATATTTATAAATTTGCCGTTTGAACTTAATTGCTAGGGGATTCAATTTTAATATAATAAACGGGGAGGTAGGATCAATTATGGAACAATAATCAAAAAACATAAAAAGTATTAACCTTCAAGGTAACACTTGTTACTGCTTTATCGGAACATTTAATACCTTACACTTGTTACAACATTTATTGTTGAATAAAATTGTGGAAATTGAAGTAAAATGTTGAAGGAAGCTTTTTATAGGGGCTAGGTTCAAATCAAGCCATAAAAATATAAAGTTCATGAGGGTCATCAGCAGCTTTTTGTCGAGATACGAGTATATTAAACATAATTATCAACTTAAAAGCCCTATATGACGGGTTCAGTTGTATGGAGGCTAGGTGAAATAATGGACCGATATTAACCATTATCAATAGTCTGTTATAGAAGTTAATGCGCCAAATAAAGGATCATGCTGTAGTTTGATGACAAATTGTACAAGTCCCGTAGTTTGTTTACAAGGTTTACATAAACGGACGGAAGAACATAGCTAAGTCGACTCAGAAAATGATTCTGAGCCGATTGATATAGTGTACGTTACAAACATCAGCACAAACCCAATATACCCTCCATACTAAAGTGGTATAGTATAATCATTGAACATGCAACGCGATATACAACATGGTACGGTAGCATTCTATGTTGACTATAATGTGAGCTCCGGCTTCATGTAGATATAAGGTTGGATTTTTTTCTGGTTGTAATGAGGACTCTAAGCTCTGTTATGGATTGATCTCTCTCTTTAAATGGCAGTTTCGTTTATTAAGAAATACGTTTAGCCAAAAATCAGCTTATTTGTCTAGTACATTTTGCTATAAAACATGGGGTTTCGATGTATACTCAAAGTGAAAAAACCGGTAGAAAAATACCGAAATACAAATCGTTGTCAATAGTGAGCTTATCACGTTTGTTAACATTTAGAGATGAGATGTGTATAAAATTTAGATTTTAACAACGAATTTTTGCATTTTTGACAACCTTGCATTGTCCGACAAGATAGTGTGTACATATGAATAAAATTTGATAACGGATGTTATTGAAAACACTTTGATGTAAATTTGGAACCAGGCATGCATAATTGGAAAATGTCTTGTTTTTTCCTCTGTGTAGATGACATATTTTCAAAGCAAATTTTGGATCAGTAGCGTTATTAAAGTCTCAATCTATTTGTGGATACAAATATATTCACATATGAGCCATTTGTTATGTTAAAACCCATATACTATTAATAACCATTTGGAACTAAACTCATTCATTTTGGGTTTAAAACTGGTCTCCAACAATTCGGTTTTTGAAAATGGTAGTTTTATATCATCATCTCTCTATTGGACTTCTTCATTGTTTTTACAAAAATTTTTGTTATTTTAATAATTTTTACTAAAAAGAAATCCACTTTTCTTTATTTTTTGGTTCTACAAAGAAATTCATTTTCACTCCCTTTTAAATACAGATGAATACCTTCCGCTGTGTTTGTACATAGAAATTACACTTTCTATCGTGCCTTTTTTGTATGCCTTAACAAAATTGTACAACATTTTCCAACTTAGTTGTTTTTACTTGCTAGAATGAAAAATTGCTCATTCGGGAATTTGATTTTAACATGATAAGAAATCAGCTGTGTGGCTCATATCAGTACGGTACGTAAGGGATGCAACCATTAGATAGAGATACTTGGATGTTAACTAAGCACACACATATTCCAAAGATGCTATGTTTAAAGGAGTGAATTCTATGTTCTTTAAAATGTTTAGACAGGAGTAATGAAGTTCTTACATAGTGGACTTGAACCTACTTAAGTCGAATTGTTGCGTCATCAATGTTTGCTGAACATATTCGAGTTTTACACACAAAGATCAAACATAAATTGGCGGGAACTGTTCGAATGGCGGAATTTTTCGGTAACTTCGAGACAAAAAGATAAGATTATATCTAAGACCGTTTTGAACTTCAGCAGAGCCATAACCGAATACTCTTCCAGTAGAAAGTTCTGCATCATATGGGTAACAGGTCTCTCGGAGCGGATCAACAATGAAAGAGCGAATGTACTTGTTCTAAAGGAAAGAAAACTTGGGAAAGTTAATCTGACGAATACAAAGTAATTCAGTCCAAAGATCCCATTTATATTCCCATTTCATTAATTAATATATTCATGATTCTGACTAACAACTGCCTTCTAAGGCCATAAAGCAGCAACGTATTCAAACAACTAACAATGGTCGTTTTCAAATAAAAAGTCTGTCTGGCTGGTGGGAAGATTGTTTTGCAGATGTAGTACGGCTCCACTGAAACATACCTCGTATACACATACCAGCGGGAGAATAATGAAAAATAACGAAAAAAAACTGAACAAAAATTAAAGAAAACTTTGTAAGCAAAATAATTTTGCCATTACTTTTTCTCCCCTTAGCTATAAGGGAGTGTGGACATGGAGTCAAGGGACATTTAAATTTTATGAGTAAGAAGGACAATAATCAAACAATATCACTTCCAAATTTAAGAAAACAGGTTGAAAATATTATATCAGTAGCAAAAAATAAAAGCCATTCTGAACCTAATTGCGCATCTATGTTGCACGCTCATGTGAAATATGAAATTTAATCACTAATAGTGTTATAAATAAAAAACCCAAACATTAGATTACCCTTGTCTAACCACCACCTAAATTCAAACACCCTCTTCTTCATTATCTATAGTGCAATCCTAACATTTGTATTGGTTGGTAATATGTACTACATACAACCCTCCTCTAAAGAAATGCATTTACCAGCAAAAGGTGTTTATAGGTATGCATGTTGTTAGAATTGATATTAAAAATTACCATTGTCGACATTTCATTATATGTTTGGTATAATAAAAGTGATATATTGTTTAGTAATAATTCGCAAGATGAATTTTTGAACAGAGTTTAGCTTTTAAGTGAAGTGTTATGCTTAAAACAAATATTGTTCACATTTCGAATAGTTGATCAAGTCAATTTAAGTGAAAATATATTCTTATGAATAAAATTTTATTTCCATTTAAACTATCGACCAGTTCCGAAAATTTCTTAGCAACTAACATTTGTTAAGCAACACTAAAAGGCGATTATTATAGATGCGTGTGTCTCCACTTCTGTATTGTTTGTATCGATTGTTCTTCGTGTTAACAACACCTATAGTACCCGAAATTCTCTCCCATTTGAAGTGTTACAAAGTCGTAAAGGTACTTGTCTGTTTAAGGCTGGGTTAGAGAGATTCGATAACCTGTAGTCGGCAATAGTGGACTTTCTATATTGTAATTGTTCCGTTGCTGATTAGTTCGATACCTCAGTCAGGGAAATAATATTTGCGAATTAATTTTCTTCGTGGATGATTAGGGCAGGAAGTAAAAAGACATTTCGATCTTATTATGATAGAGAATAATGGTATGAGATTAAATAGAACAGTGTAGACATTGGCTGAAACGATAACTTAGAAAATCCATCAGCAGAGCTTGCAGTCCAGCCATGGCTTTTGGTATTCTGATTTGAAAAGTATATTCAAAGCATGATGCATCTTTTAATTTACTGTTGTTGATGTTGTTATCAGCAATTCGATCGTGTTTCAATGCTATCTCAAACTTAATACCTTTTAAGCTACCTCACTGAAAAGCCTACATACGACGAGGTTTTGTGCCCCTTTTTGGAAGTTTTTTTTTTGTATTCCGATAATTCGGTTTAGCGGAAAAGCACTCCTGTTCAAAGCGTTGTCATTCAGCAACAGATGTAACCACTTCTACCTCAGCCGGAGATTTGGAGTTCATTAGCCTAGACATAAAGTTTTTCGTTTATTCGACAGACGATTTCTCGTAAATCGTTAATACATTGTAGGGTTTGGGTACCAAAGCCACTGATGAAAGGGTTTTGTGTCGAGGGAAAGAATGTCGAAGTATATTGAAAGCGTCCTTGTAAGACTTTTCTAATGTTAAATGAAAGATCCCGACATCGGGGTCGACGATTGCTCTTTTGCTCAGGACACTTGGGAGACACTTTTGTCACCCGTTAACAGAGAGGTAGTTGACTTTTTGTTAGCAAGTGCTGCTCATGCGGCTGTACAGGTTCTAACAACTACAGGCTGGGATACCTCACCACTAGAAACTTTACCTATAGTCGAAAGGTTGGTGGATATTTTCGGTTTTAAAACGGCCTTTTTGGGCTAGCTACTTGCGGTTTTGTTGTTGTTGCTCCAAACGCTTGTGGTATAGTAATGCCTGCTGCTTCCACCTGACTAGTACAGATGCCAGTACAATTCGATTCACCACATCCCGGTGTAATGCTGTCAGAATAAGTTCTCTGGAGATTTTAAAGCTTCTAACCGGATACGAGGAGATTTCTTTTTTTCGGAATTTTCATGAGGGCGGTTGCGTATTTTTGACATACTGTCAGTAATATTAAATTGCCTACCCACTGGGAGCAAATAGACCATCAAGACGGCCAAAATGTAACAAACGCAACAAACAATTAATTTAAAGACCTGTGCATTAAAGTATGGAAACCCATGAAGGATTCAGCCGAAACATTTGCCGATTGCTCACAAAATATTCCTGACAGACCGTCTTAATTGGGAAACAGTCGTTCGTCAGATAAGAGAGGTAGATCTTGTGTTTGTCCCATGAAACCTTCGACAAAGATAGCCCCTTTAGGGTTTACCAACTTAAGCAGATTTGCCTCTGTCAGCATGGCTCATTCTTTGCACTTAAGGCTTTACATGTCAACAATATGACTACCCCTCGTAAAAACTTTAACTTTAGTATGATGATCTCTAAACAAAATTTGTTTCTTAGTCCTTTAATTCATGTGTTCAGTTTTGCTTCTTAGACCTGGTTCACACTAGGAAACTTTTTTTTTTGTAACTTTTGATTTTTGTGTGGGAGAGAAAGAGAAATATCAACAATCTCTTTTTTCACACACAAAATCAAAAGTTTCTCAACAAAAGTTTCCTAGTGTGAACAAGGTCTTACTATCCTAAATAAGCAAGTGAAATAGCGAAACTTATTGGTATTCCTTATTAATAATATTATTAATAACTGTAAGTAGTAATAGGTTCCATATTGATTTTATTTAGATTGTAAAAGTATATATTCATTTTGCTAAACCCTATAGAAATTTGCTCCAAATTTAGAACAAGAGATTAACTGTTAATCTTTTAAAAATATGGACTTGACTTTCTAAATGTCTTCGAAATAATGCAAAGACAACTTAACTTAAATACACCGAAAATTTTATTTCATATCCATGAAAAACTTTTGTTCATAGTAATAAGTCTCTCATTAAAATGTTTCAAAAAATCTTTAGTAGAAAGGGTTTAAAAATATCAAAGTATTTTATATTTGAAATTCTGTGTAAATGAGTTTGTGTGTGTGTATTGGTAGAGTAGTTGGCAGATTTTTCAACCACCCATTTTTCATGCAAGTCACAGTTGCTTTTGATTAAAAGAAAAATACTTTAAAGGGTTAGAATTTAAAGTTTTTCTTCGTTTATTTTCGAAATGTGGGTGTTAGTTAACAACAGCTTTTCTATATATGTAGATATAAAATTTTACGAATTTTCATAGCAGACGAAGAAACTTCAAATACAATATGAATATATTTGAGAAGGACATACAGACAAACATACAGTGAGTGTTATAAGTATATGTACGTATGTATATAGTAAGACAGAAATATTTAGAAGTAAATTTCTATTAATTTTATTGGGAACGAAATGTTTATAAAATTTTCTTTTTTTTAATTTTTTGAAATTATTCGAAAAGACATTATGTTAAACAACAGTCTTAATTTAAAATTTAGTGAAATGTGCGTACCAATAATTATGGGCAATAGTGTATTAAATATACAATATGAATAAAACATTGTGAGTGTGTGTGTTTATCAGTTCTCTGTCGTTTCAATCCACTACAAATACATGAAGGCAATAGCGATTTTAAGGTGTTTGTTCAATACTTTGTATTCGAAATGGGGCTCCCCATTCCAAGTTCCTTCTTCTGTCATTCAGCCTGCTAGCCGGCTAAATGTAACAACCAGGGAAATTCAACTAAACAACCACCCTCGTTGCCTGCCTCCTACCTTCTTCCAACTAACTAACTAACTAAATGTGCCTAACGCCAATAATCAACTTTTTGCATTAAAAGCTTAAAAAATTTTAACTTTAATATGAAAGTGGATTTTTGGAAAGGACAAACAACCGAACAACAACGATTGAGAAAATGACGACAACGACGATGGTGATGATGCTAAAAACAATAAGCGAATTTTTTTAGGGTTCTTTTGATGAGCACAGCATTTTAAGTCTAATGACAATGGATGGATGGATAGATGGAAAGAACAATTCAGCTAAAGAATGCCAGCCAGTGAAATGGGTAAAAGAATTTCAAAAACGAAGAAAATTATATTGAAAATAACATTTTTTGTTTATGCGAAACATTTGTTTTAATTTTCGAAAGTTTTTTTTTGAATATTTTAGAAATTTAAAAACATACAAAATTGTTTATTGTTTTTGCAATGATGAGGAAGTAAAGAGAGTGGCAGTGGAGATGGAGTTATTGGCTAGGAAATAATTTAAATAAAATTATCACTATTTAATTCTTTATGTTTAAGATTAAGTTATTGAATTATTTGTATATCACTTTTTTATTTAAACTTAGTAGGTACTGCGATTTTTAAGGTTTTTCGCACTTAGGTTTATAAATGTCATTTGAAAATTTTCCGAATGTACTTGGGGCCCCAATTTCCCATAGCAGAACGTATCGATATGAATATGTGCATAAATCAATGACGAAGTGTTTCAGAGAACAAAAGTACACTCTTACAATCCGATGACGCTGGCTAATACCAGGGTCGTGAAACTAATAGCTTATGGTGTCATGTATACAACGTTGCAATTCAAGTCCGATATTGACATTCTGTGGAAATATGGGCCGGATTAAAGATCGAGATACACTAAAGATCTAGGTCTGTCGCCGGAATATCGGCTAGACCTCAAGATCTTGGAGTTTCTTGGAGGGTTACCACTTTAGTCCGACATGGTCTCGCTGGAAGATCTTTGAGTTTCTAAAATACTTCAAACACCAACACTTTTTGTTGGTACATAAGCGGTTACGGCAACAGCAGCAGTAACAACAAGAAACTAAGATACACTAAAGATCTAGGTCTGGAGTTTCTTGGAGGGTTACCACTTTAGTCCGACATGAACTCGCTGGAAGATCTTGGAGTTTCTAAAATACTTCAAACACCAACAATTGTTTTAAATTGCTTGACAACCCTTTGAATCTTAGGTTGTTTTAGGTTCAAAGGGCTGTCATAAAAAGGAGATTCTCACTTCTTTGTCCGTAGAAATTCATGTATTCTACCGACTACACGTCAATAACCTGATATGCTATACACATAATTGTAAAGAAAATATATAGTTGACCACAAACTGGAATGCAAGTCACATATGTTCCTTGATTGCAAATTCTAGATGTGAAGAGGCAAATGTGAAAACATTCAAATATTTTACCAATGATGAATTTACAAAATTGAGTCACTTTAATTTCAAACATCTGCTATTTGTCAATTATAATAATGAATTAGTATTTGCATCAAGTCTTTTTTTTATCTGATAGTTAATCATACCTATAGATAGATTAGAAATTTAACAAAAAATATACATAAATATATTGAATTTTATCATTAATGCATGTTTGTTTAAAGAACGCCAACAACGATCATTCAACAGCGTATTAGGGCATGACGGAAGAAGGGCACGTGTTTGCTGGAATGCCGGTAGGGGTGTTTAAAATAGATACATAAGCGGCTACGGCAACAGCAGCAGTAACAACAAGAAACTAAACGCAAAAACGCCACATGAAAGCTACAACTTGGGTGGTAAACTCATCATTATCATTTTCATTGCGACTGACTACTAGTTGTACTACAGCAACTGGCTTAACTTACTTTACAACTACGACGGTGACTACGAATACTTGCTTGCATAGCTACAAACATATATACATAAATATTCATACAAGCAACATTTTGCTGAATGTTGAAAGTAAAGCAAGAAACTCTACTTATACAACTT
Source organism: Lucilia cuprina (assembly GCF_022045245.1). Classification (NCBI taxonomy): domain Eukaryota; kingdom Metazoa; phylum Arthropoda; class Insecta; order Diptera; family Calliphoridae; genus Lucilia; species Lucilia cuprina. The sequence goes on from NC_060954.1 coordinate 34,875,611, forward strand.
ATATTTATTCCTGTCCGTACTAATAAAGGGTATTTTCTGAAGATATACATATTTTTGTTTAAATGATAAATTTCCTAATTGATGTTCGTAAAGGATGTAATATTCCGCATAATACCGCTACAAGATATTATATTCTTCACCACCATCAATGGTAATGGAGAGTGTATATAATATTGTCATTATGTGTGTATCTCCAAGAAATATTCATCTGAGACCCAACAAAGATATGTCCACCTGCCTCTCTATCTGGTTAAAACATGCTCACGTAAAATCTAAGCTAAAGAAATAGACAAAATTTTCTGTAAATATTTATATCTCAAGCAGTTTAGTATAAAAATCTGCAAAATCGGTTTACAACTTAAAAAGTTATGAGAATTTCAGACAACCTCGAAAAAATAACATTTTTTTCTATTTCTTGAGAAGATTTTTTAGAAATTACCAAAGATAATTCGATGAATTTTGTCAAGCACTATTTTTTTCGCCCAGGGACGAAACTATGTTTAAAATGGTCATAGCTCTCATATAAGATCCACATTAGAAAATCATCTAGTCGCATATATTTCATTGAATTATAAAGATATAAAGATGAAATTCGACTTGAATATGTTTTGTGTACGTTTTACCATTTTTTTCATTCATCTAAATTTTTGATTTCAGCTAGTACGAAAACAAAAGTTTTGTCGAGATATGTAAAAATTTAAAAGTTAAATGGGTTTCGATAAAGGATAGCATGTTGGTGGAGGGTATTTAAGATTCGGCACAACCGAATATAGCACTCTAACTTGTTTTGATCTTATTTCATCGAAAGCCTGACAATGACGAATAAGCCTTGTACTTGCTGATGGTATACCCATCGTTTCATTCATCTTAGTGAGTTTGTGGAATTCTCTTGTTGCGTCGAACAGCTTGCGTTTAATATCTCTAACAGTTAAGTACGGTCTTGGATTTAACTTAATCATCTTTTACAGATCTAATTTAAACATTCTGTTTTCTGATCATTGAAACATAAGTTAAAATTGATCTAATCTAAGACCATATTTCGTGCGTATTGTTTTCCTAGCGATCAGCATCAGATGGGCCATGTTGATCATTAAATCTATGAATGAGAAACAATGCAACAAAAAAATCCCACACGCCTATTTGATATTGTTTAATGGGGAGTAAAACAACGTAAACTCTCCCTAATGAAAGCAAGTCCAAGGTATTATGCGCATCACAATACCAAATTGAAGAGTCTAATCTGACGATTGCATACTATTCATTTTTATAAACCAAATATTTCCGTTCAAATGAACACCCAGTTAAAAGTAAGAAAAGAGATGTAGATAAGTCATTACAAATAACATATTTAAAGCATACCAAGGTTTAGTGAAAAACCAGTGAATTTTTCCTGAGAGTGTCATAAACAGAATGTGTTTTATTTTTGACATCCAATTATCGGATATTTACTGCTTCTAAAACTATAGTTTTAGTGTGCTTTTTATTCGGCTTCCCGGTAAGTACTTTTAGTTGATTTCTTTATAATATATTATATTTCTGCTTTTGCAGTCCTTTTAATAAGTCATTATTTTTTAACTTCCTGAAACAGTAATTTTAATTACATATTTTTTGCCTTGTCGTATGTCAATTTGTAACTACTTATTGTTTATCAGTTTTTGTAACTACATATTTTTATACAACTTTATGTTATAAAAAAAGTACTTATTTTTAAGTTGCAAATAGTTAAATAATAAGGGATTTCTTTTGGGACATCACGAACAAAAATAAGTACTTCTTGTACTAGAAAAGTAAGTAGTCTTTCCTTTGATTTCTACTTACTTTTCTACTTACTTTGGGAGTTAAGTTTTTGCTGGGTAATATTAGATGTAGTTCAGAGTTGCCAAAAATGAACGACATCCCTCCAATAACACGCTAATGTAAAATTCATAGGTTTCATTCATTAAGTCTTTAATTTATATAAAGAAGCTCAGAGGATCTTTAGTGACCTACTTTTTATATCTTATACTAACCATAACACAATAAAGAACGGTTTTTACATTTTCACTAGAGCAGAGAAATATATCCTTAATGATATGTTTTTAGTCCTGTCCCCTAGTTTTGTATTCACTTTTCATTCGAAAAACACATACTATGACCACTAACCGATACTATAACGACCCAACTTAAACTTCTCTAGAGAAAGCACCCTTTAAATGTTACGAATAAGTAAAAATATTTCAGTAACTCACAGCAGGCAGCGTGTTCATTGCATACAGCAAACTCAGCATGTGCCTTCAACGTCCCCAAAGTAAGGTGAATGAGTTTTTCTTTTTGTTCATTTTAGCTATTTTTATTTATTATACCCTTCACTTTCGTGAGAAGGGTATATATAAGTTTGTCATTCCGTTTGTAATTTCTATAATATAATTTTCCGACCCTATAAAGTATATATATATTCTTGATCCTTATAGATAGCGGAGTCGATTAAGCCATGTCCGTCTGTCTGTCTGTCTGTCCGTCTGTCTGTCTGTTGAAATCAGTTTTTAGAGGACCCCAGATATCGGCGATGTCTGAATCTTCAATAATTCTATTAGACATGCTTTCGAGAAGATCGCTATTTAAAATCAGCAAAATCGGTCGGTATATAACGGAGATATGAGCAAAAATCCGAGACAACCTCTGAAAATTTCATCAAAAAATTGTTAAAAAAGCAACAAAAACACTAAAAACACTGTACATAGAAAAAGATGTACACGTGTGTGTGTAGATGTATTTGGTTTTATTCAGCTGTGTATTTTTTTGTATGTTTGGAATTCAAACATACAAAGTATACACAGCAAAAAAAATATGATTTGCATTTTTTGTTAAAATAAAATAATTTTCCCTTTTGTTTTGCAAATATATTTTTTGATGAATAGAAAAAAGTATTTAAAACGTTTTCAATTATATGAGAGTAGATTGTGAGTTATTGTACAATAATTTTTATGCGAATAATGTAAGTTTGAAATTTAAAACTAACACAAATTTTTTCCAAGTGCTTTTTAAAACAATTTTTTTACGATAAACAAAAACAAAATCTACGTCTCGTCAATGTTTACCAGCAATGAATCAGAGGTCGAAGTCGACCGGCTTCGAGTCGGAGCTTAGCCGCCGCCGAACTATATTTAGTTGCTTGAGCCGCCGCCGAAACATTCGCCTTAAATCGACTCAAATTTTTTTAATGTTTTTATTAACTAGACTGTAAGATCAATTATGTTTAAAATACACTATGGTGAAGGGTATATAAGATTCGGCACAGCCGAATATAGCACTCTTACTTGTTTTTTTCTGCTTTTGTTTTGGCACGACTTTGAAATTTTGCTGTACTAGTGTATAGTATTTTTACTTTACTTGGAGTCTGATGATGTTTGTTTTGTTGCATGCGATATAGAGGTATGGACGGAATGTTTTTGTACTAAACAATGTAAGTATATTCACACATACAAACTTACATACATATACGCAAGTTAGATAAGATCCCTTCTTTTTTGTAAAAAAAAGCGTACTTACTCCTATATACATACATAGTCGTATTTTTAATTGGACAGACTTTTTTCTTTAGATTTTTTTTGAAGAAGAAAGTAACAACAATATGGTAATTTTAAAGAAATTTTAGTGTAATGAAATATGCATATTTTAGATAATAAACTCTTTTAAATTTAACAATAAATGAGTATGTAGAAATTTAAAATTTACCGAATAATTGGGGCAGTCTTGTTAAGACAAATTTCATTAGATTTTTAGCGCTGGAGTTAAGTGCCTTGATCGATAGTATTATCGATGAAGTTTTTGGTCATAACTTTTATTTTTTACGCCTGATTAAATTTATTAAATTATTCATTTATATTTTGCAGTCTCTAACAAATTTGATTATAATTGTTAGTGCTACATCGTTGAGACAATTCAAATTATAAATGAGTCTTATACCAAGATATCTCAGCTTGCGCTCGAGAGATTTAGTTCTCAAATATTAATAGCTGTCCAATCAATAATGAAAATTTCAGCCAAAAAATCTGAAAAGCAGTGTAGGAATTAGGTAATCTGATGAATCCTTGTACAAAGTGACCAGATGTGATATAATTACAAAACTAAATATATGTATAGTGAAATATAAATCAGCCTTATGTATATCAGCTTTGTATATCCAGTATACAATCAAGCCTTAAAAATCACATTTTTTGGAAGATTTATGAAAACTTCCACAGACAGCTCAAGCAGAGATTCATGAGTGCAAAATGCCTTTACAACGTTCTTCAGCAATCGCACATAGGTTGTTTGGCCAGTTGTTAAAAGTTCTGGAATATAATATCCATACCAGGTGATTTGGCCAGCTGTTAAAAGTTCTGGAATATAATATCCATAATAGGTGATTTGTTTGGTTTAAGGGTTGGCTAATTTCACTTATCCCATGGCAATAAGTAGATATGTCGCTATTTGGTTTGCTGAATTAAGTTCCACGTAGCTACTCCATTCTACCAACAATCTTAACCCCTATATGTTTTTCCGCTGCCCTAGTGAAAATTTCCCGGACATGCTGCCATGTTTGGGTTTCCCTGTTTTCAACTTACTGCATTGAACCTTCTCCGATATACAGTGTTGTTCATCCTTATAGCGGCGATATTTATTCGCGCAGTGGCAATAACGGCATCTCGTTTTTTATGTGATCTACTTGATTTTCCATGCGACTGTCATTAGATACCCTGGTAACTTTGTGCGTTCTAAGATTGTGAAATAACGTTCCGCCAATAACAAGATTATTAGTTCTGCAGGTATACAGAAAATTTTCCCATCATCCATAAGTTGCACTAGGCCATGGTTGCCACTGTACTTTGTACATTGACGTAACCAATCTAAGTGTTAAAATCAACCATAACGCTTCGCCTGTTCAATAGAATTAAACGGATGCTACGTGATCGAAGCTTATTCGTTGTTTTTCCGGAGAAGGAATTAGAAGACCTTCCGCTGTCGTAAATTTACTAGAACATCGCATATCCCAAGTAATAAAAGCAAAACATGATATAATGTATGCTGTAAATTCCTTTCCTTCCATTGTGGTTCCCAGACGAGTTCAGCCTGTATTTCATACCAAATAACAACAACATTTTATAGGGTTTATCAGTTCATTACTGTCCTGGTGTCAATAATAAGGAATATGTATTATTATAATATAGATTCTGACCCTAGCATTGGGGCTGTCAACATTGCCAGAAGCCGTGCAGAAGTATATACATAGGTATTACCCATACAACATTTTAGGATTATCCCGCCCAAAGTCGGTCGTCAGAGCATCGTTAGCAATACAGAAGACACGAATATTTTTTGACAGTACGAGTAGTTGACATTAAAAGGAGGCTATGTGGACTCATTTAAAAATGTGCTACCGCTTCACTTTCTCATTTGCATATTTTGTTACATTTTATCCAAAATTCAAATATCATATAACAGTGTCCTTTTATCAATATCTTTTATAAAACACCATTCAACATTTGTCATATTAGAGTTTTATGGACGTTTCTTTAACATTTTCTAACATCGCATGGCCACTAAAGATTAATTTTTTTAATATTTTATGTACACAGATACATGACAATTTATATTTACATATCTATGTATGTTTATACTAATATGTACGTATGTTTTTATAAAAATGTACATAAATACATATATATTCACTTACATACACATGTATGTGAACAAATACTTTCTGTGTTTTCATTGCATTTTCGTTAACACATCCTTATTCATACATATTTATGTTTGAAGATACATATATACATACATTGTATGTATGCATGTACATTAATATTAGACATAAGATTGTAATTAAAAATTCTATAATAATAAAGAAAAAAATCGCACAAAAAATAAGCAAACAAAAGGAAAAACGAACTTTTTGCTGATAAAACTCTCCTTTTTATCTATTTCTTTCTTTTGTTTTAAAAAAAATTTAACACAATTTTCAACAGTCGTCTATTTTTATGAGCAAAGTTTCTTTTAACTATTTATATGTGTGTTTGAATGAATGTGTGTCTGAGCGTTTGAATGCTGCAATGTGTTGCCAGATGAAAGAATTTATCCATTGAAGTGGGAATGATATTTTTAAATGCAACAAACTTTATTGAATAAAGTTTTATATTTCAGATCATTATTAAGTATCGCATTGTGTACCCTACATCACCATAGTGGGGTGGGTATTATACGTTTGTGCTAATGTTTGTAACGCTAAAAAATATTGGTCCTACACCCACCTTAAAGTATACCGATCGACTTAGAATCACTTTCTGAGTGGATTATCCGTACGTATGTCCTGCTGGTTATCCATGTAAACCTTGGGTGCAAGGGACAGCTCGTAATATACGTGTTTTTCGACCCAACGACGAAGCCTATAGAAAAAAGTTGAAATCGGTCCATTATTTCACCATTATGTTCACAATTATGTTAAATATTGTAAAATCTCTACAAAAATCGGCAAAACTTAGTTTTAATACAACAGATTTTCGTTATTATCGGACTTTATAAAGTCCCCTTCAAAAAATGACTTGAAGGTCAATAATTCACTTATAAACAATAGTATCACGATGAAATTCAGCACACATAGCTTTAATGTAAACCATGTACCAAAGGGTAGGCCCTTATTTACCCTTTCCCCAAATATAACGTCTCTTTTAGAAATTTTTTTCCAAGAAATTGTTAAAATATTTCGAATTTAAGGCAACCAACTTAAATGCTTTATTATTAAAAATAATACACATTTTTAACATACTCAATGGTGTAGACCATGCCCGACTTGGCAACGCAGTTAGGTTATAGGTTAATAGTAGGAGATATACTACATCAAATCCGAAGAAGTACACCTACAAAAATATTTGCTGGTAAAAACAAAAACCTTATAAAGTGATCAATGATCAATCTCAACTCTGTAAGTGCATTAGTTAAAATACTGTCTTAGATTTAATATTATCACCTGATTTCATTCGAATTATTTTCTGGCCTTCGGTAAACGTGTTAACAGCTGCGGGTATTTGCTTTATTGTGACATTTAATCTAAGAACTGTGTTTTAAAGTTCACGACATATTCTGCGTCTGGTATGCGATCGACCTTGCTTAACGTAGAGCTTATGGCATCAATTATATCCGAGTAGCTTGATATTTTACGTTTTGTCCAAAATACTCCTTTGATTCTTTAACATTTTGTCCACCACTTATAACATTTAAATAAAAATGATGAGAATTGGGTAATTGAAATAATTATTTCTCTCCTATTTCCAATACCAAACATTCCTATCAACAGGAAATATTATAATACCACTTTAATCATCCCTTCTAGTACCTTTCACATACAAACTGAAAGACAAACGGAAATATGTAGATCGTCTTAGAAGTATGCTGTTAAAAAATGCATTGCGATCGGTGAATAATTGATCATTGTATCGTTCATAGTTAGTTATAAAGAAAATGTATTTACATAAAATTCAAAGAAACACATCTAGACCTCTATCGGACTTGTTGTGCACTCCTTAATTAGAGCCTTAGTTGCAAATTGAATTGCCACTTCCGGTCTACCGGAATATAACACTTAGCTACCGGAGGCCACCAATCATAGTTATTGGTGTATTTATAACTGATCATCAATACGACTGAACATATTACATGAATATGATGTTAGCAATTTCAAATCAAAATTTTATATTATACATCAATAATCCATTGTATCCAGTAATCTGGTATCTTCATGAATTTACATTAAATACTTTTTTGTTTCAACTACCAGAAATATTCTGTGCATTTTGGGCGCTTTTTTTCTACAATAAACAACAAAAAAAATCATGAAAATACAACAAAAGGGGAAAATGAACAGAGTTTCAAAGCCAAAAGCAGAAATACAACGTGTACGACATTTGCTTGAACATGGTAACGAAAATATAGAAAATAAAGAAAAAAACACAAAAATTTGAATTCACTACGAATCTAAAGAATAGATGTTTGTTTGTAGCTGGATGTACTATAGACGTACGATACGATGAGTATGTCGTTGGAAACTACAAGTAAAACCAGAGGGAGCTAAAAGGAATATTCATAGAATATAGATGATGGGCATATGGGGTTTTTGTCTTTTTTTATAAGTCGCTCTGTGCTTAGAAGGCTCCCCATAAACGATGATGATGATGGTTGTATAAATATAGTGTTTGTATGTAGATATGTACATATATAATTATTTGTATGTAGAAATGTTATCGGGTACACTTTAATGTTACGTTTATGTTGCACACTGAGAGAGAAGTCGAATCTTCATAAATTAATTTAAGTATTTAAAATTAAGGACTTTTCTAATGTGGTATTTAAGAGATTTACTTATTTAATAGGTTTATGATTTTAATGGAAATATAAACTATTTCAAAAAAAACTCAGTTGTCATATTAGAAACAGATTGCTCCAGTTACAAAAACTTAATTTCTATGTTAATTTACGTTATAAAGGGTTAATTCTGCTCCACAGTGAAGAATTTCGGACTTCGTCTTGTACCAGTTATTGTGGTTAAAACTCAAACACGTAAGAAGAGTATATTGGATAAAATATTGATACATGAAATATATATTTAAGGATAAGTTCGCTGCTGCCGTAAAAGACAATAGGTTCACCGCTATGAAGTGACTGTGGCTCTAAACGTTGAAATGAGTGAGCATCAAAGTGTAATGAGACAGAACCGTTTTTCTCAATGAATGTAACGGATAAATGAGAAGTGTGCTGGGCTGAGAATGGTGATGAATGTTAGTTGTCTTATAGAAATCAGTCCATATAATTTTCCTTCCTTATCGAGATAAGTTCAGGGTTTTACTCTGTTCATACCAGATTTACAACAAAGTGTTCTCTGAGACTAAGAATTTGTCTTTGGCTTATTGGATGGATTCGTATTTCGGTCTTCAGATTACAACTCTAGGTGCTGTTGATTAACCAACAGAGACAATGCGTAAATTGCATTTCAAAAGTTATTCAACGGGACAGCAATGATGAAAAAATTAGATAGCTCGATTACTTGAGCAAAGTGCTTGTTCATGGACCGGAAGAACAATGTATACATATTGATACTAGGGTGTGAGTAATGAACACAAAGAGGCTATGGTGAGGTCACCCAGTGTAAAAGTACTAGAAAAGGAACCATGCCAAATTGCATTCGTATGTACATTTCGGATTCAGTGAGTTCCACTCTATTGAGGGAAGTTTGACAAAAATATTAAAATGTCGAAAATTCTTGAAATGCTTTAACAAATTCTTTCAGTGCACGAGTAGCATATCCAAATAAGAACAATGTTACATACAAATATGTACGTTAATGCTAACGTATGTATATAAATATATATGTATGTTGTGTCTATATATATAAAAATAAACTTAATGTTGATAAGAATGAAGAAGGGTGCGCTTTTAGTCATATACTGCACACACAGACTTTACTATTAGAAATTTCATTCGAATAAGAATTAATCGCAAAACATTATACATATAGCCTCCGGTATGTTAGTGGTTAGTGTTCTAGTCTGGTAGACCGGATGTGGTGGGTTCGATTCCCACCCGTGGCGCTGGTTAAGGAGCGCACAACAGGCCCGATAGAGGCCTAGGTGTATTTCTTCGGATTTGATGTGTATACATCTTCCTTTCAAAATAACTAACTAATTTATACATATAAATATATTTCTTATTCAAATAGAAACCATTTGCACTTTAGAATAGTAATACTAAGCGATCCTGTGTAATCAAATATTAAAATCTAGAGTAAAATCAGATATATTACTAGCATCGGAACGTGATCACAACTATGTACATATATGAAGTTTAATAAAAAATATGTGCATATAAAATCGAAATTTTTCGCATTGACTACTAAACGATGATTATTAACATTATTTTTTTTATATTCTTAACAATATCTCAAGAAATCCATTCTTAAAATGTTTAGAAATTTAGTTCGAATAACAAACAACCCTAACTAACTTCTACACAGTACACTCATACACCTAGAAAAACATTGAGTACACAACTTTTTTGGATGCTTTTTATTCCAATCCATAGATACTGTGTCGTACGAATGTCTTTCGAATAGTGTGTTCGTGTGCCATAGAGAATTATGGGCATGGATGGGTGTCATGAAAGTTTTGTTAAATTTAACATTTTACAGAAAAATTCAAGGGTGGCACATTACAACCACTTGTTTTTTAAGGCCAGAGGAAAATACAAAATAAAAATACTGTAAACTGAATTAAAAAAATGTACAAGAAGCGAACAAACGATGGAACAGAAAACTGAATGTACAAGAAACAAACCTAAAAGGCACAATGTTGGCTTCGAAAAATACACTTATTTTTATCTTGTGCAAAACATAAAATATTTCTAAAAATGTAACATTAATTGAAATGGCAGTTTTCCTCGAATGTTGTAGCGGTAGAAGAACAAATGTACATACAAACGTGTACAAAAAACAGCAGAACACAAAACTTAAATCGCCACATAACTTAGGATAACAAAAAACATATACACATACAACTTTACATACAATACTTATACGTATAAACTTAAATACATATCTATATATTAAAGTATAATTCTAGAATGCACCCTACATGATTCATTTGAAAATGGTTAGATTTTTCATATTTTCAACCAACTCGGTCCATTTTTGACAATACAGCAGGCTACACATTATTCTAGAGTATACAGAGAATACAGACTAGACTATAGACTAGACTATAGACTAGACCATAGACTAGACTATAGACTAGACTATAGACAGGACTATGGACTAGACTTTAGACTATAGACTAGACTATAGACTAAACTAGACTATAGACTAGACTATAGACTAGACTATAGACTAGACTATAGACTAGACTATAGACTAGACTATAGACTATAGACTAGACTATAGACTAGACTATAGACTAGACTATAGACTATAGACTAGACTATAGACTAGACTATAGACTAGACTATAGACTAGACTATAGACTAGACTATAGACTAGACTATAGACTAGACTATAGACTAGACTATAGACTAGACTATAGACTAGACTATAGACTAGACTATAGATTAGACTATAGATTAGACTATAGACTAGACTATAGACTAGACTATAGACTAGACTATAGACAAGACTATAGACTAGACTATAGACTGTACTATAGACTAGATTATAGACTATAGACTAGACTATAGACTAGGCTATAGACTAGAATATAGACTAGACTATAGACTAGACTATAGACAGACTATAGACTAGACTAGAGACTAGACTATAGACTAGACTATAGACTATACTATAGACTAGACTATAGACTAGAATATACACTAGACTATAGACTATACTATAGATTAGACTATAGACTAGACTAAAGATCAGACTAGATTATAAACTAGACTATAGTCCAGACTACAGACTATACTATAGACCAGACTATAGACTAGACTATAAATTAAATAACATATAGACTAGACTATATACTGGGCAATAGACTAGACCGGACTTAAGACTATATAATAGACAATATACTAGACTTTAAACTAGACAATAGTATAGTCTATTTCCAAAAAGCAAGAAAGGTAGATGTAGATTTTTATCTATATGCCAGCAAATTTTATCTAGCATCAAATGATGTCAGATGTGTGTCCATAGATTATCTACGATCTATAGAAATAACATTTTACTAATACACAGTCACAAGAAAATTCTAAAATGAATTCCTCAACTTTTCGTAATGGGAATATTGTAGCATATTAAAAAGCTTTTACTAGTCGACCATAACCCTAAATTACTTTCTAACTTGGTTGCTTTTCTTCTTTGTATGACAGCTTAAAATAATATTCATTCTTACGTTAGTTTTTATATGAGCATTGTTTCTTTTTTTTTTTTCTTCTTCTTTCTGTTCGTTAGTTCTTTTGTAAAAGGAAAACAGATTTGGGGGTAGAAAGGTGGGTATGGCTGTTAATGATTAGAATTTAGTAACATTTTCTTAAGCTTTAAATATTTTAAAATTAAAATTATTGCAAACGACTACTTTAAACTAAATTTAAGAACACTTTAATGTTCATTTATATTTCGATAAAAAGATACACTCACAAAAAATACTGTGTCAGAGGCTATTTATTATAGACCAAAATAGAATACAAGTTAAAACATTAAAAGTAAAATATTCTTCCGGAATATGACTTTGGTGATTATAACTATCTTCTGTACATACTTACATACATACGTATGTATGTATGAATATATCGTATACAATGCTCTTCTTGTAAAGCAAAAAATATTGAATATTATAATTAGGACTACGAATTTTAACTTCAGGGTTACATCATGCTGTGGCGTGGAAGGGTAATCTTCAGACTTTGTATAAGCAAAATCTTCTTGTCTTCATGTGTTATGCCAAGCAACATTCAGAAGGTATCATGTAAATAAACTACTAGAGAAAATTGTATGTATTTTACAAAATCCATTACTGAATATACTAATTTGATCAAAATCAAAATCTAGATGTATTAAAGGGGCTGGACTAAAGAGCATAGCGAGTCAACTGTAATTAAATATTACTTTTTTATATCTTAAACCATTTGCCAGATGAGATCTATAAAGCTTACTGAGCTGACTTAAAATGGTATTTAAAGCATATGAGATTTTAGACGAAAATGATGTTGACTTTTAACATCATAATAAGCAAATATTGACCCTGGCGGCATATTTTTAGTGACTCGGGCTTTTCTAGTCAAGGTTTATAGTATTAGTCCACCTTTGAACATTCTTATTAAGGATTATTCTTGCAAATGAACGGTTCGACTCCCAGGAATAATTTGAAAACTGGTGTCATGGAAGTACACATGAGTAACTTTTGTGGCCTTATGACATTGGTTAATCCACTTAGATCTTTCATCTATGCATTGCGATTTTTACTATTCTTATTAGGGATTAGTGGACTAATCAAACGTGGTCATTGACAATTTTGGCCATACCCATTGGAAAATATCTCATTGTTAAAGGAATTAGACTGTTGAGGTCATCTAGAGAAAGCTGTGACTGGAAAGCCACATAAATAAGCAAATTACCACTTTCGTGATGACATAAGCGTTTCTATCTAAAACACATATCGTTGTCGAAATTAAACTAAATTGTACTAGATTTCAATATCATGATACAGACATACATATGACGCTATCAATGGAGAAAATCTAAATGTTGTTATCGTTGAATAAAAGTCACATTATAATACTAACGAGGATACTGTATTAAATACCACTAAATACATTCCGACAGAATAACTCGGAAACTTTAAAACGCTTATCCTAGAAAAAATGTCTTGGTGAAGCGGAAAATTAAAGCAAAAACCCATAGAAATCCGTTGCTACACGTATGATTCTAAATTGGGTTATAAAGTGGTCCTGAGGTTCTATATTGAAGACCCAGAAACAGAAATATATCACCGTTTACCTAATCACATCACAAACTTCCAGATAGAAGTCCAGAAATCAATTAGGACGATATAAGATGATAAAGTTACATAATTCTAAGATCTTATTGTTTATAATAAAAACTCTCCCACGGGTAAGGTTTACATAAAATGCGTAATCAGTCCGAATGGACGAATGGAAAGGAAAAGGAAAGGGAGCTCAAGGTAGTTAACCTGATTAACGCAAAACCATATACTTAACGAAAGCAGAATTTAAAATATGGATGATAGAATTCCATAGGTGGTTAGAACCAGAGCTAGAGATAAATCAGCTTAAAAAAGCAAGTCTGAGGTTAGTTATTACGTATTCTGAGTGAACACATAAGATTACAGGACAGTGAAAGTCTGTAGCACTTTCTTTGTCATTGTCAGGCATTCGTTAGATCTGGAAATAACATTCTTTACAAACATTGATTAAAAATTCTTAGAAATTACGTTTAGGAAACATAGCTTCTTAACTTTGAATGACATATTCAGTGAATAATTTTTCCCTTTTTAAATATATTCTTTTTCAAAATTTACATACTCATTTATACAAGAATCTCAGATAAATTCGACTGTTTAGGGGTTAAAAGGGGTAAACACTGGTAAATTTAGTTACATCAAACTTGAAAAGATGCAAAAACAGTTTGAACTTTAAAGCCTTTTGTCGTTCACTTTAAAAAAATAAGTGGACAGGAGTCTGGTACTTATTTCAAATTAGGCTCCTTTTGGGTATAGACAAGTAGGAACTGTATTTTGGTACTTTTTTTTGCAAAGCAGTTAACATAAAACAAATATTTTTTAAAACATAATAACAAAAAAACTTTTTAGACATTCGGGACATTTGGGGTAAATGTAGTATTTATTTTTGGTACTTTTTGCATAAAACATTGTCTTAGGTTTATTAACTTAATATGAATACAAAACTAGGGACCTCCACTACGATATCGCAACTTTTTTAGAATAGAATTTAAAAAACGTGCAAAATTGGTGTAAAAACAGGAAATTCGATTTTATTCCAACACAATTAGACAATTTACATAAAATTTTTTATTATTCAGTTACGCAACGATCGAAAAAAGGTATTCCAACAAAAAACTGAATCGTAAGAAAACGAAGAAGCAATTCCATTTCGATTCAATGCTTTATGAATGTGTGTATATTGCGTTACGTTTTGGCTTCCAAGGATGAGACTACGTATACTGGTAGCCATCCTAACAGGACACTGAGACGATTGTTATACTAGGACCAATAATTTTAGGTGTTACAAACATAAACACAAACGCATAAGACCTTCCAACTATAATGGTTGTAGAGTACAAAAAATGAGACTTTTAAGTACTACGTTTTCTATCTTCAATTGGCACTTTTTTGATTTTTCTACAAAATTGAGTCTAGAAACATGAAATTGAGTAAATAAAAACATATAAAAGGTTTCTTTTTTTAAGTTTTCTATAACATATCGTCCGACAAAAAGAGAAAAAGTTCGTTAGACAAAAAACCGGGTGATATACAGTGTGTGACAAAACAATGGAAACTTTTTCTAAATTTTCAGAAGAAAAATTTTAATGAAAAATTTTATTTTTTTTTAGAATTTTATTTGTATATATCCTTATGTACCCAAATTAGTAACATTTAATGAATATAATTAATTTAGTTTAAAAAAAAATAAAACACGATTAAAGTATTTGGTTTTCTATTACTGACAAAACAATGGAAACTTTGGTATTATCTTAACAAAATTGGTCAGAAACTCAGAAAAATCTTCTTGTTGGATTGACACCAAATTTGACATTGTTTGATCAGTAAAAGTATTTTAAAATATTTTTTGAAAAATGTACTTTTTAAAACTTTAAAGTCCTTTTGATAGGATACAGGATCACGAAATGAAAAACTAAAAACGCAGATTTTTCCCTTAAATTTATAGTTTCAGACGTATATTAATCGGTTCGTGTCGAATTTTAAGTGTCGGACGGTGATATCAAACCTAGAAACATGTATGAAAATTTATAATATTAAAAATATTTATTTTTACATTTAAAGAAGCGAAGCACACTGGTTATAGCTAGAGGCATATGGTAGTATATAGGCGAAAGTAATTGTCAAGGACCTAAGTCCCCTGTCAAAGACCTAACTGGTGAGAATGTATTAGTAGAAGCACAAAAATAAACACAGTTGGTCAAAAGGTACTAAATAAAAAATGTATTTTTTGGACGTTATTCTTTATGTGTTATTAATGAAACTTTATATGGCAGTGAATAAAAATATTAGTTATTTATTTTTTTGAAAAGATATTTTGTCCCAAAACATATTATAAACACATCTTTTTGTTATTTTTTGTTGATTTAAAAAAGTATGGAAAATTCTTTTTTAATTTTCAATACTAAAATGTACTGCTTTTCATTTTTCAATTTTAATTAAAATAAAATGTCAAAGAATAAAAAATATTTTTTTTCGTCTGTAAAGACGAAAAAAAGATAAAATATCTTTTCCAAAAAAAATTAACTAATATTTTCATTCACTAGCATTTAAAATTCCATTATTAACACACAAAAAAATAAAGCCAAAAAATACATTTTTTATTTGGTACATTTTGAACAACTGCGTTTATTTGTGTGCTTCTACTAATACATTCTCACCAGTTAGGTCTTTGACAGGGGACTTAGGTTCTTGACAATTAGTTTCGCCTATATACTACTATATGGTCCTTAAGTTGTAGTTACTTAGAGTAAAATGGTATACATAAGTGGTTTTCACATTATTATAGAACTCTATCGAATTTCCTACTTTTAGTTCTGTTATCGACTACATGTTCCATGGTCTTGAGTATGGAGGCCGTTAAGTTAGTCATCAAATATTAATATAGTATTTTGCTAATAATAATGTGTCAGTAGAACTAAAAAACATAGATTTTCCATACCTGTTACAGCGCGTCTAACTATAGAGTTTACCAATAAAGAGAGGTCGTTGCTGTCACTATATATAACTGGGGCTTGAATGATTCTTGTTCGAAAACAATGATACTGAAACAATTAATAGTAAATGATAGTGATAAATATGTATATCGTACAATCATACTATTTCACAAAAAGTCTTAAGGATTATGAAAATCTTCTATATGGCTAGAGGTCTTTAATAAAAACACAGTTTAGTTTTTTTTTTTTTAATATGAATATTTCAAATATTACTTTTTATTGATTTTATTTAGGCGGTGATATTAATTGTTTTTAATTTTCTTATTAATTGTTTTTCATTTCAACATGTATTACAATTATGTTTAGTTTTCTTAAGTTATTTTTTTTTTGTTGTGTTTATAAAACTTTTTTACTTTTTGTCAAACATTATCAAATTAAATTAGAATTTATAAAATAGAAGAAATTTTTATTTATGAAAAATATTATGTATTTATTAAACTGTATACACTGATGTTGATTGGGTATGAATAAACATGAAAGTACATACAAATCTATGTATTACTTTTGAGTGTAAATATACTTAAATAAAATATTTTGATTGTTTAATAATAAAAGAAAAATATTCTGAAGTACAAATATATATATAAAAAAATAAAGAAATTTTACATTATTTATAATATGTATAGTTAAAGAAAAACAAATTTGTTGAAACTCTTTAAATAACAAGTTAAGTTATAAAAATAATTATTATTTGATGTTGGAATTTAAAATTATTTTTAATATTTAAAAACACGAATTCAAAATAACATACCTACAACACTTGTTGTTGCATTTTTACTAATTATTTTTACTATACGTATAAAACTATAAAAAAATCATATTAAATACTAGCTGTAAGTAAACTTGCTGGTAAATATGATGATTTTTTTTTTGATTCGTTGTTTTATGTGGTTTTTGTTTAATAATATTTAGTAAACAAAACTTCTTAACACTATATTTAAAAACAAAAGAAATAAAGCTAAAATTTTACAATAGATTTATAAAAATTATACAAAAAAAAAAAACTAATAGCTATAGCTAAATGTTGTTGCTGTTTTAAAATTATGTTTATAAAACTTATAAATTAAAAAAATATATTTTTATTTGAATTTAGCATTTAATTTTCTTTAATTTTTGTATTAAATAATCATAATACTTTTTTGTGACATAGAAACTTATTTTTTAATCTAATTAGCACATGCACAGTTTAATTTATAAATTATATAAAAATGTAATGTTTTTTTTTTCTTTTGGAATAATTTTAACTGTTTTTTATTTTATTTTCAATTGTAATTTTAATTATTAAAATATAAAAACTATAAAAAAATTCTTGTTGCTGTTATTTTTCTTGTTGTTGTTGATTTTGCATTTAATCAGTCTTTTTTTATAAAAAAATTTTTCTTTTTTTAATAATAATTAATAAACTGTGTCTTTAATTATGGGATTTCTATTTTGAATGTTTAGGAAGATTTTAAAAGATCTCCTGCTAATCTTAAAGGGGATTTTAAAAACGAAATAAAGTTTAATGTTTACAAAATTAATTATTTGAAAATTTTAAAACAAAAACCCAGAGACCAAATTATATTTTTCTAAATGATTGAGTTGCACTGAAACCAAATTCCAAACATTATGTTATCTAGTAGAAAAAAAAGAATATAGAATAGATTTTCAGATGACAGAGCAGATTTATAAACAAGTATGAATGTATAGACGTACATGACAGACCATAAGATACCCTACAACAGTACGTATGTATGTACGGTTGTTTGAAAGCTAGGCAAAATCATAGACCGATTTTATCAAATGGTCATAGAAAAGAGTATTTGACAAATTTTATCACATTATCTTGAAAATTGAGAAAATTCACATGGAAACACAGACATACACAGAAAGTAATTCTAAGCCGATTGTTATATTTGAAGGCCCAATATTTTAACGTTTTACAAACATCAAACCAACCAACCAACAATCCCCTCTATAGAGTTGTAGTGAGATCTCTTTGCTCTAATATAACATCTCAAATATGACTAAAATCGGACTATTTCAAATTTTAGGGCAAGATATCTCAAAAACATGATGTTGTTGAATATATTTTAAATCCTTTGGTCTCTGCGTTATCTTTAAATCATAAAGAATCTTAAAAACTTTTCGAAAAATTTATAAAAATTATTAAATATTCTTAAAAACATATTTTTTTTTATTTGAGGTCATATTTTTATCAGAGCTGTAAATGTTTCATTCATTATTGATTTTAATTTCTTACGAATTGGCTAAATTTTGAATAAATTATTTTTGCAAAAATAAAAAAATTAAATAAATTCATATAAATTTGTAAAAATGAATTACAATTCAATACCAAGTATAATTTCATTCTAATTCAAATAAATTGCAATGCAATCAATTTGAATTGAATTGATTTTAAATAAATTCAAATGATTCAAAACAAGGAACTGGTTGTTGTAGCAGCGACACGTGTAAAGTCGGTATGGCTAGATTGACAATCCTTGGTCATTGTTCGTTCAACTCTGAGTCGTTCCGGTGCGAAAACCCGATTATTATGGGAACGACAAGGAACTGTTGAATCATTGGAAACGAATTGCAATTTATTTGAATTTAATTTATTTTCGCTTAAATAACACTGCAACCCGTTTGCTTTTTTAAAATCTTTCAGAATCTTCTTTCTCTAAATGTTTTTTTTTTCTATTACATATTTTTTTCAGTATTAAGAAATTATTTAAAAAATATTACGAAATTATTTTAATGTTTGACACTGTGTTTTTTTTTATAAAAATGTTTAAATTAAAAATTAAAATAAATTATTATAAAATTTTACACTAATAATATACTATTTACAATAATATTTAGAAAAAAATATACAAGATTCACAAATTTTCAAATTTTTGTTTTGTTAATAAAATTTTGAAAAAAATATTTTTTTTTTTTAATTTTGCTTTATAATTTATTATCTTAAGCTTTTTTTACATAAAATATTTCTTTAATATTTTTAAAATTTATTTCAAAATTTTAATTTGTATTTTTTACAACATTTTTAAATTATACACAAATTTATTTGATCATTATTATATAGTTAAACAGCAAACAGTTATTTTAAGAATGGATAGAAAGGTATTAAAGGTAACATATATAAATAATTATGAAATTTGTAAAATGTCTGTTAAATATTGAAAGTTTTAAATGTTTTCAAATATTTGCGGAATTAATTTTTATTTCTACAATAATTTATTTCTTTTCGAGATGATCTCAATAACATTCACTATAGATATCTTTTACAGTTAAATATTTGAACAATATTAAGGTTTTCGTAAAATTTCAAATAATTTTAAGCCAAACTTGACCTTCCTACTAATATGTGTGTAAACGTTTAAGTAATATCATTAAAGACCTTTTGTATGGGGACTACAAAGCACCTATAAGAGGTGTCCGGTTGTATGGGGCCTAGGTAAACTTATGAACTTATTTCAATCAACATCAATAGGGTTCGTTATTGGGCGGCCAAGTATGTGAAATAATTGAACAATATTAAGTTTTTAAAATAATTTTGTGCCAAACTTTACCATCCTACTAGTATGTGTATAATTGATTTATAAACATTTAAGTAATATTGTAAAGGGGCCTTTGAATGGGGCCTACAAAGTACCTACACGAAGGGGTCCGGTTGTATGGGGGCAAGGTGAAGTTATGAACTGATTTTAACCAAAATCAAAAGGGTTCGGTATTGGCCGGCCAAGTGTGTGACTTGTGCCAATCTGTTTTCACGAACTGACGGACAAAACTCAATCAACTCAGAAAATTATTCTGAGATAATTAACAAGGACACCTAAATAAGGATTCTACAGAAAAAATTTCATCTTCACCTTAATTAATGGTTGTAAAACTTCGAAAAGTTTAATATAATGAACAGTGCGTCTTTTCAGAAAGTTGTTGGTAGTACTTTCCTAAGGAATATATTAAATGTTCACCAAATTTCGAAATTAACCCTCTTTTACTGACGTGGTAGTCTGACAAACACCAAAAAATCAGAAAAATTAGATTTTTCAATTTGTAACTTGTCAATAAACGCTGTTAAATAAAATGAAAATTATTGTTGCTATAAAAATATATTTTTTTACAAGATTTATATCCGAATATTAGTAAACACGTTTGAATGTTGCTTTTTAGAATTTTCTGATTTGCGGAAATGAGTAATTTAGTGTTTTTGACAATAGTGTTCTAAAAATTTGCGACAGCATGTATTTTTAAATACAAATTTTAATCCAAACTTTTTGGTTGTTAAGCCTGATTTAGTAAATTCAAATTAAAAACTGAAAATCTTGACTTTCTTATCACAATGAAATTCTGGAATAGATTTGATAGCTGAGGACACATGTAAAACCTATGCCAATAGAACAGTATTATTTCTAAAAATGAAACACTGTCGCTGTTTAACAAATACAAATTTTATACAATTTAGATCTAAATAATAATAGTAATATGTATTTAGTGAAGTTATCTTAAACATACTTAATATTATTAAAAATCTATAATAAACTTGCCTAAATTAAAATAATTGTAATAATAATAAAAAAATAAAAGATAAACTATTAACATTCTCCTTAGACTGACAATACATCTGTATGTTTGTCTCTGCTCTTACCTTGGAATCCCTTAGACTTGATGATATAATAATATGATGATACATGAAGAAGTTGAGTGTTGTTGATGATGATAATGACGGCATTAGAGAGTTGTAGTGAATAATATATTATTTACTTTTTATTACATTTTATTTTCATTCATATTTCTGTTAAATCCTTTGCTTTTTTTTTTTGTTTTATTATTTTTGAGAGTCGTGGTAGTAAAGTGTGTTTGTGTGTCTGTATGTGGCTGTTGTTTTCTATGTAATCTTTTGCTCTGCTCGGTTTTTATTTATATATATTATTTTTTTGATATTGAATTTTATCTTATAAAGAAACAAAAATTTAACTTCGAGAATCATTACTTTCACTAAAACTTTGCTCGCTTGATTCTCTTCTACTGCCCACAGGTTTTGGCTTGTATTCCGTAATGAATACGGTCACTGAATTGACGGTGACTTCTCTTGTTTGGGCCGTTGAACGATCAACATTTTTCAAGCGGGCTGGATATTTTTTATGCTTGTGTTTATCGTGGCCGGAGCTACTGTGGCGTGAGCCGGATGCGGATTTATTGCCGTTTGGCATGGCTCCAGATGCACCGGGTAATGTGGCAGCTTGTTGGGCGACGAGCGCTGAATTAAGGCGTGGTTTACGTGTAGAAGTACCTTTAAACAAAAATTGGTTTTATGTTAGTAACCTTCATTTAAAGATAAATAGAATATTTAATTAAATCATTCTTGTTTTTTTCCATTTTAAACAAAATTATGTTAAAACAAAAGATCGGACCACGTAATATCAAACTTTAACTATAAAATGTGTGTAAGCAAGAGAAAAGTGTAATTGAATTAAGAATTTGGCCGGCAGGAGCAGCATTTCTTTTAAATATTCTATTGAAATCTACTAATTGAATTCTACAAAAATCTTAAACAGTTTCATTTTATCTTTTAAAGGTTACGAGACAGTTGAAATTATAAGTGATGACAGATGAAAATGCTTTACAATATTTAAGATTTATATAAATCACTTTGAAGGTTATCTTTAAAAAGTTTTATACTTTTTCACGAACCTTTATGTTTCAATAATATATAAAAACAATTAAATTAGAAATTTCAGTTCTTTAATTTAGTATTACGCCCGACAAAACTATAATAGTATTTCTATATACTTTAGAAGATTAATTAAACTCGGATTTCTAGCTTGTTAGATTTCTAAAGCAAAGTTTTAAGCCTTTGTATTTTGAACAATAGTCTGTTGTGTAACAAGTATTCTTACTAACTGAACATGTTAAACACAAATCGGACAAAAAGTTTTAAAGATATCTCGCATTATAATTTGCAGCAAAACATTTTATTGTCCTGCTTTCTTGTATATACTGCCTCTTCCTCTAAATGCAAATGAACATTTCTTTCTAATTTTATATTAAAAACAATAACAACTTTTCGAATTGATTTGTTGTTTTCAATATAAAACTAGAAAATACTTGTTCGTTCGCATTTAGAGGAACAGGCCATTGTTTTAGTATCTTTACTTAAATTCCATAAGTATTAAAAATATAAAATTTTAAATTTCTTTAGAATAAAACAATGTCCTTAATAATAAGACACAATTACAACAACTTTTTACAACTCAAGGTTATTTCTTATTGTCAATTCTCTTTTGGTAACCTTCAAAATACGACCGGCTTAAAATAGAATTTTCTCTATACATACACAAAATTTAAAGGATTTTACCAAAACAATTTTACAAAAAAAAAAAAACATGTCCTTATAGTCTAAATAATTTCGATAAACTATGTATGTAGATTAAAAATTCTAATTTATATAAAAAAAACATAATTTTCCTATAACAAGATTTCTATATGAGCAGATGTTTTTTCTTCATTTGTAATACAAAAAAAAACTTCTACATTTCTTTTTCTCCACTTTTCTTTCTCCTCGACCCAATTGTATCACTATCAGAAAACAAACAGCCAACAATAACGGAAATAGTTTGTTTGACCTGTTTTACATTGAAAACAAAACAAACCCGTAAACGTGTGTTGACTAAGGAGAGAAAGGATGGAAAACCGCACACATTACTTTTAACATCTATAAATTTTCATTGGTTTAGTTGATTGTTTTAGTTAATTTTCTTACCACCCCCAAATGCCGCCTTCTTTATCACTTTTGCTACAAAAATTTATAGATTGTCATTTATTATTTAGAAACATTATTGCATTAACCAAGAAGCGGTCACTCACCTTTACGTACGTCACACATGCGACATTTAAATGCCTCGGCTGAGTTCCTGTACGTACAAACACTGCAGTCCCAGAAATTTTCTTCAATGACTTTCGATTGTCGCTTTCTTCTTACTGGCGACTTCTTGTGATCCATAATAGTTTTTATCTTGCGTTGGAAAATATCTCTAGGCTGTCCTTTTTTTGTGCGAGTCTTTTACACTGTGGCGTCGTCTTTCTTCCTACAACAACCGCAGTAGCAGCAGCAGTCCATGAAGACGACGACGACGTAAAAAATCTTTTTTTAAGTGAACACAATTTTTTTTCAACAATCAAAATTGTTTTTTCTCAATTTAATGTGGCGTATTTAGCCGCACCCTCTTTTTTCACAGTTTAAGCGTGCTTGACGCCTTCTAAATTGAACACTCCGAGTAATTATGTTAATATTTTGTATATTTAAATGTTTTTATTTGTAGTAAAATGAAAAATCTATAAAAATTTTCACTAAAATAGTAATTTTTTGTGTCGGAAAACGAAAGTTTTCCTTTTGCCAGTGATGTTAATTCAGCGACGTTTAAAACAATTTAGCGGGAAAAAGTGTGTTTAGCGCTAAACAGCGATTCTAGCGATTTTTTTATTGTAAAACTATAAGAACAAACAAGCGATTTTTTCATTTAACAATTATAAAAAGTAAACTGTTTACATAAAATAATGTGGATTTGTGCATTATGTAATTGACTGAGGCATTTATAATATTTTTCTTTTAATTTTTATCTGCGCTGTTTGTGTATAAAATTATGTTTTTAAGGAAAAGTTGTTGTCATCATTGTTTCTATAAACAAGAAAAAGTGCTGCCAAGTTATTAATGCATTCGTTGGTTGTTTTTTTTAAATAAATGTAAATAAAACTTAAAATTCTGAATAAATATAAAATTATGAACTATGTACTGTGTTTTTACGTTTTATCGGATTAGTGCCGAAAAATAGCATGAAAAATAAACAAATATGTGCAATACAGCGAAAACAAAAATTAAAAAGTTAATATGAAAAGTCTAGAATGTGTCTAGAATTTCGCAATTTAGGTTTTATTGTAATTGTCACACAATAGATGCCTCCATGAATCCATTTTACAGGTTGACGTTTTGACAAGACAGTGGCTGTTATCACAAGGATCTGGTTACACGGTTGACATTGAGTTTGTTTAGGTATTCCGTGATGAGTTGTGTCGGAATTACTCTTGTTTTTTGGAAGCTTTCTATATTTCTCCAACGCGTTTAATGAATGTAATAATTTAACAAATGTCTGGAGAATTTCGCACTGGTATGTTAAGTCTAAAGGATTCCTTCATGAATCCATTGCAAAGTGTAACGTTTTGACAGACAGTGGGTTATGTCATTAGGACATTGACTGAATATATGGCTGATATTGAGTTTGTTTGGGCATCCCGATACTAATTGTGTTACAAATTTACTATTGTTTTTTGGAAACTGTATAAAATGTCTAATATAACTGCAAATATATCTGATGATAACAGAAAATAATTCTTTATATAATTTTTGTGATGGTGTCAACAAGGTAAGCATTTTTCTATTCTTTTAATCTAATTTAACATTCAATATTCTCGGCATAAAATCGGATGTTTTTCGTTAGATCGATATTAAGATCTTTTAATATTTATTATTATTTTGAAACCGACTTTGCAGAGTTTGATATGTATTTGAAAAACCTTAAAAAATTGTCGTTTTATCCTTTGATCAAGCTCAGCAAATATTGATCCTAGAATGAACCAAACTTTATTTTTGGTTGGCAATATCGGTACCGTATTTTTCATCATGCAAGTGGGTTGACCATACACAGTATGACCAACCCACTTGCATAGGTACTTTGTTGAAACAAAAAACAAAATTAAACAAGTTTGAATGTATAGTCGGGCATAGCCGACCATATGATACCCTACATCAGTCTGTATGTTAAAAATGTGGATTATGTACCTATTTTAAAAAAAAATAAAGCAAAGCAAATTAATTTTTTTTTAATTTTATTCTGGAATTTTTTTATTTATACGCTTCGTCCTTGTCCCAAAAACACTTGTGTGCCAAATTTTCATCCTTGTACCTTGCGCACAAGATTTATCTGGACAGCCAATCAGAAGGACGGATTTAGAAAAGGATTCTAAGACTATTTTTATATTTTAACCGTCTTGCCTATACCCGAGCAAAATTACGCACATCAATACCCAACATACCTGTATATATAAATTAAATAGTTTATGATCATAAACCATTAAATGTTGGCAAATTTCTTTCAAAGTTTGTAAAATTTAATTTTTTTTCTAAAGTACAAGATACAAAAATAGTTTAAAGCTTATCGTCGTTCATTTAAAAAAAAGCGGACAGGTGTCTGGTACTTTTTTCAATTTCGGCACCTTTAGGGAATAAACGGGTAAAAACTGTATTTTGGTACTTTTTTTGCACCCCATGTATCTTTTAAACCAGTGAACATTCAAACAATATTTTTGACTCCTTCATAACTTGACGAAAAAATAAAAATATAAATTTAGTACTTTTTGGTTATTCGGATGTTTAAGGGGTGAAAATTGTACCTAGTTTTGGTACTTTTTTCATAAAACATTGATTTTGGTTTATTATCTTATACATATAAATACGCAATAACGGGCTCCCACTACGATGTTGCAACATTTTGGAATAGAATTTTTATTTCGTTAATGGGTAGAAAAAAAGTACCAAAAGGGGTAAAAACTGGAAATTTTATTTTATTCAAACACAATGATCCAATTTAGATAAAATTTTTAGATTTAGAAACACTAAATATGCTAATGAGGTGTTATTTGGAAACCCGGTACCAAGTGATATTTTTTGGTACTTTTTCATTCTCCATCTGGTAGTTTTTGAGTTTTCTTTGATATTGAAATCGAAACATGAAATTAATAATAAAGAGACTTTTCAGTACTTTTTCGTTCTACACAGGTATTTTTTTTGAGTTTTCTTTAAAATTAAACCTAGAAACATGAAATTAAGCATGTAGAGCCCGGAGTAAGTGAGAATCTAAAAAAAGGGGACTTTTTGGTACTTTTTCGTACTTCGACTGGTACTTTTTGAATTTTCTATAATATTGAACCTAGAAACATGAAATTAAGTATGTAGAGGATGGATTAAGTGAGAACCTATAAAAGGGGACTTTTGGTACTTTTTCGTTCTTCAAAAGGTACTTTTTGGATTTTTGTATAATATTGAACCTAGAAACATGAAATTAAGCATGTAGAGCCCGAAGTAAATGAGAATCTATAAAAGGAGACTTTTTGGTACTGTTTCGTTCTACAAAAGGTACATTTTGAGTTTTCTATAAAATTTAACCTAGAAACATGAAATTAAGCATGTAGAGTCCGGAGTAAATGAGAATCTATAAAATAATAAATAAAAGGGAACTTTTCGTTCTTCAAAAGGTACTTTTTGGATTTTTGTATAATATTGAACCTAGAAACGTGAAATTAAGCACGTAGAGCCCGGATTAAGTGAGGACCTATAAAAGGGGACTTTTTGGTACTTTTCCGTTCTTTAAAAGGTGCATTTTGAATTTTCAATAATATTGAACCTAGAAACATGAAATTAGAGCCTATTTTTAAGTGAGAACCTATAAAAGGGCACTTTTTGGTACTTTTTCGTTCTTCAAAAGGTACCTTTTGTGTTTTTTTTATAATATTGATCCTAGAAACATGAAATTAAGCATGTGGAGTCCGGAGTTAATTAGAATCTATAAAAGCAATCAGGGACTTGAGTGAATGAAAATTTAAACTGGAATATTTTTGAATTTTCTATAATATTGAACTTAGGAACATGAAATTAAATAAAATAGGTCCTTTGGTACTTTTTCGTACTTCACTGGTACTGGTACTTTTAGAGCTTTCTAAAATATTGAATATACAAACATAAAATTAAACACGCAGTATCCCAATTGAACGAAAATTGAAAAAGCATACTCTGGTACTTTTTTGTTCTTTTACTAATACTTTTCGAATTTTCTATAATATTGAACCTAAAGACATTAAATTGGACATGTAGCTTCCTGATTGTATAAAAATCTTTATGTGATTTTTTTTTTTGGTTTCTGGTTTAAAATTAAACATGCGTCATCCTGATTTAATGAAAATATATAAAAAGGCACTGTCTGGTACTTTTTCGTTCTTCAACTGTTTTTTCTAATTTTCTGTAATATTGAGACTAGAATCATAAAATCAAACTTAAAGAGTTCTCTAAAAGGGGAATTTTTGATATTGCAGATATATATACATTTACAATAATGATATTTATTTTATTCCATTACGATGAGGGTAGCGAAGCACACTGGGTATAGCTAGTAAAACATAAAATTTATAATGAAACTTAATTTTTGTCCGATAACTGACATATAATTTGTATACTTACCCAGAAAATCTGTCATAAACTAATTTTTGGAAAATGTATACAAAAAATTACTCTGAAAGCATAGTCCAAATTTCAAGTCGATACGATATATAGATCTCGAGATATATCACTTCAAAAATGAAAAAAAAAACACATACCCGGGTATGTGGGTATTGACCTAACGGTTAAGGTGAGTATAGGGCGAATATTTTTGTACGTTGCAAACATCAGCACAAAGCCAATATATCCTCCTCACTGAAGTGGTGTAGGGTATAAAAATGTTTTGTCAATACAGACTATGTTAAATACAATATTTTGTATTATGTTGTTAACAGCGTTACATTCCAAAGCATATTTTGAGGCATTAAAAAATGTATTGAAAATTAGATTAGAAAATGAAAAATTTAAATGAATATTTTTATACCCTTCACCTTCGTGAGAAGGGTATATATAAGTTTGTCATTCCGTTTGTAACTTCTATAATATAATTTTCCGACCCTATAAAGTATATATATTCTTGATCCTTATAGATAGCGGAGTCGATTAGGCCATGCCCGTCTGTCTGTCTGTTGAAATCAGTTTTTAGAGGACCACAGATATCGGCGAGGTCCGAATCTTTAATAATTCTATTAGACATGCTTTCGAGAAGATCGCTAATGGAGATATGAGCAAAAATCCGAGACAACCTCTGAAAATTTCATCAAAAAATTGTTAAAAAAGCAACAAAAACACTGTATATAGAAAAAGATGTACACGTGTGTGTGTAGATGTATTTGGTTTTATTCAGCTGTGTATTTTTTGTATGTTTGGAATCCAAACATACAAAAAATACACAGCAAAAAAATATGATTTGCATTTTTTGTTAAAATAAAATAATTTTCCCTTTTGTTTTGCAAATATATTTTTAATGAATAGAAAAAAGTATTTAAAACGTTTTCAATTATATGAGAGTAGATTGTGAGTTATTGTACAATAATTTTTATGCAAATAATGTAAGTTTGAAATTTAAAACTAACACAAATTTTTTCCATGTGCTTTTAAAAACAATTTTTTTTACGATAAACAAAAACAAAATCTACGTCTCGTGAATGTTTACCAGCAATGAATCAGAGGCGAAGTCGTCCGGCTTCGAGTCGGAGCTTAGCAGCCGCCGAACTATATTTAGTTGCTTGAGCCGCCGCCGAAACATTCGGCTTAAATCGACTCAAATTTTTTTAATGTTTTTATTAACTGGACCAGTGTACACTTAATAAGGTAGCCTCGTCCACACAGCTGATCATCAGCTTTTACAATCTTATCTGTCAAAATTCCTGTTTGTTTACATAGAAAAAAAATCGCAAAAGGTGTAAAAATTTTAGAAAGTGAAGAAAATTATGGTTTTAAAGGAGTTTTCTAGGTCAATCGTGATTAAATGTCTTTGTTATCCTTCTCTCTTGATAAAAAAAGAAAATCTTTAGCTCCGGCATACGTTCCAAATCAGTTTCAACTATTTTTAACACGACCAATCACTTTTCACAAAAAACACGTTTAATTCGGAAAATTGGTCTTCCCAATAGATATAGTTATGATTTTCAGACATTCCACGTTTAATTAATATAATATATTAATATTAATAGTTAAAAATTTAAATAATTGCTAAAAACTCATATTTTTATTGTGTTTATTTGTTGCTTTTTCATTCTACACACACAGCTTTTTTTGACAGATGGGATTATTCTACAATAACAAATCGCCTGTTGTTTTTGTATTGTTGTATTTGTTGTAGCGACGAGGCTACCTTATTAAGTGTACACTGAACTGGACTGTAAGATCAATTATGTTTAAAATACACTATGGCACAGCCGAATGTAGCGCTCTTACTTGTTATTTGATAACATTATGCGACAAATTAATGATCATATTATCGGGAATAATAGTTTAAAAATCTATTTAAATGAAATTTCCGCCTAGCTTAGTACCAAGATTGAAATGCCGGAGTTGGAGGGATCAAGGTTAAACATTTTTGGTCATTTGTCTTAACAAAAATTGTCCAAAGCACTTAAGATAGCTATTTCTTCATTTTTTTCGTAGAGCCCAGATTGTGTGAAGAACCTAGGAACGTGAAATTAAGTATGTAGAACCCAGGTTAGTGAGAACCTATTAAAGGAGATTTATTGGCACTTTTTCGTTCTTCAAAAGGTACTTTTTGAAATTTCTTTATACTGAACCAAGAAACATGAAAGGCGATTTTTTAGAACTTTTTTTTATAATATTGAACATAGAAACATGATATTAGGAATGAAAAGCTCGGATTAAGAAAGAACCTATAAAAGGGCCGTTCTTCAAAAGGTAATTTTTTGAATTTTCTATAATATTTAAATTAAAAAACATTAAATTTGGCATATATGGCCCGGATAAAGTGAAACCCTATAAAAGGGAACTTTTTTTTTGTATTTTTTTCGTTCTTCAAAAGATTTTTTTTAATTCTCTATAATTATAAACCAAGAAACATGGACGTATGTAGAGCATGTGGAGAGGACAGTGAAACTCTGAAGCACTTACTTTGCTACTGCTAGGCATTCGACGAAGTTAGATCCAAGTATTCCTGACTAACAATGATTGAAAGATTCTTAGGAATTACGTTCAGAAAACTGAGCTTCTTAACACTGAAAAATTATTCATGCAGTTCACTTTTTTCTCATAAGGAGCGCACAACAGGCCCGATTGTGGCCTTGGTGTATTTCTTCCGAAAAAATCCTCCTATCAACCTAATCTAACATTCCTTATTAAAAATTATTTTTTTTCTTAATCGAATAATTTTTATTCGAATGACAACCGTAGTAAGAACTTATAAAAGTGAATTTTTTGGTACCTTACCAATCTTTCAAAGACTATGTCCGTCGGTCCCACTATTTAATGCTTGGGAACCGGTAGAGTTGTTTTTTTACAAATGTTTCCCGTTAGTAAAGTTTGTTTAGTATTGTAAGTGGACAAGCTATGAATGAAAACAATTCTTTCTAACTGCAAACAATTTTGTGAGTAAATGTCCGTACTTACATATATAGTCCAAAAATGTGATAGAGGCTAAAACCCTACTTATGTTCTAAAAACTGAACAATATACTTAGGGCGAGTTTTTCTGATAAAGATAATCTTCATTTTTGATTAAACCTGGATTATTATATGTTTCGTGTTTTTCAGTTATCATAAAGTTACTTATTATCTTAGTTTAACTGAGTGTAATTGGCCAATTAAACTCAAGTTGTAAGTGAGAAAACACAATTAACAAAAACAATAAAACAATGATTTCGGAAGAACAAAAATTTAACATTTTAAGTAAATTTGATATTTTTATTTTAAGTGATTTGTTTTGATTTATTTATTATGGTTTTAAACGTTTATTTAACATTTTTCCAAAATTTTCCATTTTACAAAAGTATTGTTTGCAAAAAACAGCTGTTCAATGTTTATGTTTTTGAGTGAAAAGTTGGCAATACTAACAAAGTTAACTGAGCTTAAATCTAAAACTGAAAAATACAATCATCGGTTAAAGTCCGCCTAAATTTGTTCCGAGTTTAATCTAACAGGAGGTTAAGCCTAGTTTAACTGGGGAGTAAGAAACCCGCACATAGATTGATGTACAAATTTCTGGCGGATAGGTTTAGGTTACGATTATGTTTAGAAGGGTTATGTACCATAAAAATATGCATATTCACTCGGGGCCTTTAAGATACATTGTGACTCTATACAAAGAGTGACAATTCAAAGAAAGAGAAAGAAAAGTAATACCAGAAAACTAGAATACCGAATGTTCTCGAAGGTGAAATAAGAAAATTCATTTTAAATATTTTAAAATAAATATATTACTTACTTGGCAGAATTAATCCTTAAGTATTTCAATAATTAAGGGAAAACTTTTGTTGTTATTTTTTTTTTTTTAAATATATTACTTTTTATTTGTAGGCAGTTTTAAAGAACATATTTTTTTTATAATGACATTTATATAATGAATATGTTTTGAATAATCATCGTTTTGTTTGTTTAATTCTGCTTTGAAAATTATTTTCATATTTTTTTATCATTTTGTTTTTTTTTTTCATTCATTCTATGTACTCCATTTTGTTTTATTAAATTTATCTATATATTTTTATGTTTTTTGTTTTGTTGTCGGTTAAAGTTTTCTTTTTTTAATGTAAATTTTCATTTCATTAACCATACATTTCATTGCAAAAAAAATTCAATTAAATTATTTTATTAATATTTTCTGTTTTTGTATTAATTTTATTATTTTATCTTAGAATTAATTAAATAATAATTATAAAAAAGAAATAAATGAAAAATATTTTTGTTTTTTTATTTTTGTTTTATTGTTATCAATAGTATATAATTAGTATATATTTATTTATTTATATTGTATGTATATGTGTATATTATTATTTTTATTATTATTTATTTAATTAATATCATAGATCACTGATTTATTATTGAAAAAAGAAGAAAAAAATTAAATTCTTGTTTTTTGTTAGTTTTAAAGAATTTATTATTGAAAATGTTTTTGTTGTCTATTTATTTAATTTACTTTAGTTTTGGTATGTGTTATGTAGTGAATAATATTTGCACCGATTGATGAGTCCTTTTTTTTTGGTTTTTCATAAACTTCCAGGTTTTTTAAAAAAAATTCCATTTAAACTCATGCTTGCTGTTGTTATTAATGTTTGTCCATTTGAAGTTTATAAAAAATCATTTCAGTTTGTTGGATTTTTACAAATTTGTTGGTTTTTTTTTAGAATAATTTTTTCTTTTATTATTTTGCATTAAATTGTAAAAACGATGAGGTAAAAATTATTATTATTATTTTTATTTTTCATTTATTTATATTGAAAACATAACAAATTATTTTCAATAATTAATAACAATAAAAAGTATATTCTTATATAATTTTGTTTTATTTTTCTTAATGTTGTTGTTGTTTTTTAATTATTTAATAATAAAATTTACATAAATTCTTTAATTTTTTTTTTATTAATTTTTCTTTTTGTAATTTAAATATAAATATTCTCTAATATATGAGTAAATTTATATTAATTATTTATTTATTTAATTAATTTAGTTCTATATTTAATTATTTTACTTTTTTTATAACAATTAACATAAAAATATGTATGTATGTAAAGTGATTTTGTTTATTGCTGTATATCCTTTAAATTATGCCTAAAAATTGTTTTTATATGTTTTTTTTTACTGTAATAATTAGAATAATTTATTTATGTATTTTAACAAATATGTGCTAAACTTTAAACAATTTGATTTTTTAATTTCCAAATCCTCAAAAAACAATTACAAATTAAAAATGTAAAGAGAAATCAAGAACATTACCACACTTTAAACATAGACATTCATTCCGACATTTCATAAAACAAGCAGAAGTCCTGGTGACTATACTTTCTGAGATGGTGCATTACATATATTCTAATATCTATCAAAATTCAGAAGTTAGATATAACATCAATATTAGGCATTGACATTTTCTTAAAAAAAAGAAAACAAAATGGTGGAATAAAGAATTAGTAATGAGTTTAACTGTAATTCATTACTAATTCTGGAGATTTATAAAAGTAAAAAGAAGTTTGGTTGATATTGCTGATATGTTCATTTAAGAAATTGATTAAAATAAAAACTAAACTTATTATGCTGCCTATGAATCCAGCTTAAACTGAGTTTGAATATTTTATCAGTAAAGGCCCCAGTTCCAGAATCGGATACTTTACCCCAACCAGCAACACACCTTAAACAAAAAGATTATTGAAACCACAGCAAATTGTTACCAACACTTATCTCTTATCTAAAGTTGAATCTTCAGTCTCTAAAAGTGGACACAATTTATACATCTGATACTAATGCTTCTCGATACAATGAGTCTGAAACAAATGTGCAAAGATTTTCGAAGATATAACATGGTCTTCATGGACCTTTGCGAATCAAATTTGAATAACTTACAACATTTTGTAAGGCAAAACGTTTTTATCCCAAAAGATCATCAGCCCAAAGAAGATTTATTAGGGTTGTTATCAAAAAATCGTAAAAACTTTACTTACCCGGTAAGCAGGCAAGTAATATTAAAGCAATGTGGAAGTACTTACTTTTGGGTTGAATAACTAGTTATTTTTGTTCGACGAGGTTAAAGAAAATAACTGCTTGCATATGTGCTTACCCAAGTTTCATAGGCTTAAACCTTTCCGCTTACTCAGTGTTCCATTAACAAGTTATTTTACAGTACTTTTTGGAATAGTTTTTACATAAAAGTATAAATCGACGTTTTTTTTAAATGCTGATATTAAATATGATTCGAACCACAAACGCTGGTTACATGCTTTAGATAATTGGACTAATTCTCTAGATAATTGGCTACAAGTCCCATTCAAAAAGTGAAATGATGTAATTGATAACGACCACTCATTAAGAGGTAATGTTTTAAATAACTACATTATCTAGATTACACATTGCATAGACTAGATAAAGTCATATTGATAGATGACTTAAACACTCATTACTAATGTGTTAAATTGAAGA
Organism: Lucilia cuprina; assembly: GCF_022045245.1. Classification (NCBI taxonomy): domain Eukaryota; kingdom Metazoa; phylum Arthropoda; class Insecta; order Diptera; family Calliphoridae; genus Lucilia; species Lucilia cuprina. Next base: position 34,909,875 of record NC_060954.1, read on the forward strand.
AGAATATTAATAATGTATTTTTTGGCATGAATACCATTATTTCCACACAAAAAATACAAATGACTAAGATGTCTAACGACTAGAAAGACCTTCTGATCAGCAGATAATATATAGCATCACTGTAGGATGTACGCAAATCCAATTAATCGATGCAGTTCGACTGAAAGTTGTTAATGACCAGAATACAATATCAGAGTACATTGAATCCTTTACACTCAATTGACTAAAGAAGAAAATGTGACAAAAGACACATAAAATGGTAAAGACTCCGAGTAGAGAAGATATGTTTATTAATTGGCTAACGTTTGAAGCTGAAACATCTCTTAAAAATGACAACATAAAAGACAAAAACAAACCATTGCGGAAATTGACCAGATGTATACCTGGATGATACACTACTTCTAATTTCTATCTAAGAGAATTTCGCAGATAATTGAAGCTAAACATTTTTCTAAAAAACAACAAAGCTCCCGAAATGGACAATATCCATCCCAAAATACCAACTCCTGTATAAAATCAAAAAGCAATTATTATAAGCTTGAGACATCATCAGTATTGTAAAAGCAATTTATACTTGTTTCAATTATACAATTGACATCAATATTGTCCTTAGGCATGTATGTATTATCATTCCCATCCTCTTTAACATTGCATTGTATTACATGAACATCTGATATGTGCTCTATCCATAGAGTTTAAAGAGCGGTATAGAAGATCTTAACTATGAAGATGACATTTGTCTTCTCGCACAAAGAAACTTAACATAGTATAGGTAGAGGCGAAAATTAGGTCTACAAATCAAATTCACAAACACAAACGCTATGTTTGTCTAAAACACTAGAAACATATTTTAGATCTGTTCTGGACAATAAGTTTATCCGAGCGTCTCAACCAAGTAGACGTCCAATATTGATCTCGCTAAAACCAATATAAATGTATGTAGGTTATTGGACTTAGAAAGCCTTCGTCCGGAGAATTTTGGCTATTATTACATAGAAAAATCGTTATACCTGCAGTATGTATTTATATGGGTATCTATATCCCTAAATTCATCTTTTAGGTCTACTGACTGTTTTTAATCGTCTGGTGGCTCGAGAGAAATTGTATAGAACCATATAAATTCTGACAATAAATTTATCCGGGCGTCTCAACCACGTTGCCGTCCGATATTGATCTCGCTAAAAACCAATATAAATATAGAGGTTATTGGACTCACAAAGCCTTATTCTTTTGATATAACAGAATAGTGAAACTTTAACGATAGTCAAGGTGCAATCAAATCCCTGAAAGGTGTTAAACTACATCAACATTAGTTGGACTTCCGTAAAGAGGATTACAAAAATTCAATAGGCATACTTGGCTGGGTACGAGGACACAGTTATTCAATAGGTTAACTATGTACAAAAAATAACATTAAAATTACTCCCTGAGAATGACTTCGGGTGTAGTGACTTTGGAATCAGATAAAAAACATACCTCCTATGACAAGTCTGTGTTTAAATCATATCTTATTCAGGTCTTTTTCAGAACTTCCATGGAGTTAATTCTACTTTTTTCCGCTTCTTTGGAAGTTCTATTTTGTTGGGATGTATTAACACTTTATAATAGTATAACACAAAGATCATTTGAAAAGGTTGTCAAGACAAACTTGAATCTATTGACCATATTTTTTGTTGCTTTCCTGCACAAGGAATCGTTAATAGGACTCCAAATTTTAATTATCTGTTAGAAAATTAAGCTCTATGTTAGACACTATTAATGTTTTTTTTCATCGTCACTCCGCCGAATAGTAGCACATAATCTTTTTAGACTTTTTACACTCATTATTACTCTTCACTCTTATATTTCATATATCAATGTAATTATTTATCCCTCTGACTATATTCTACATTCGTTGTCCGTTATTACAAAGGACTCAAGTATGCAATCTGGACCAACATGGCCGCCTAATGTTCTAGATATATTGTAACCTCGAGGCAATTTCGAGTTGAATTTCGACAGAAACTAACCTTTTGAGTTGGACCCTCAGTAGAGTTCTAAGGCAGAAATGAATGCTTGAAACCATTCAGGTAGATCTTACTGACGCATCGGTGATAACATTTTGACACCATGTAAGGTGTTACTTACACAATAGCACTTTAAGTTATTAAGTCTTGCCTCCATGATGTCATTGGAGGCAAGAACTTACCACAAACGGTTACAAGTAGAAACCGTAGATCCAATGATAAAACGTATACTATAGCTTCTATAGTTTCATAGGCAAAAGTATTAATGAATTATAAAGTATTTATATAACTCATTATTAGTAAGACCTCATTAGACTAACTACTTCTATGTAACTGAGGCAATATGTAGTAGCCACTGAAAATGAAGTAATTACAATTAAAAGTCATTACCTGTTTAATGGCTGGGTAAGACAAGTGTTTTTTGAAACGAAGTCTAATACTTAAAGTTAAAATTTAGCACACATTCGTTAAAAGTTAAATTTAATTATACATTTTATACATATTTTGTTTTTGTACAAATGATGTTTATGTTTTGTGATTTATTAAAATATGTATTTATGTATGTATGTTCATTAATTGGTAATTTTTAACTTTTTCTTTTTTGTTGTAATATAAAATGTTTAAATGTCTAATTGTTAATTCCCAATTTGTTAAAGATTTTTTGTTATTAAATATTTTCTTTAATATACATAGAGTAAATACTGTAAGTTATATTAATATATATAATTTGTTTATATTAAATTACTTTTTAATATTAAAGGATATACGACGGCGGGGATTATATGATTTTATTTTATTTCTGTATGTTTATTAATAAATTTGTTTTAATTTAATAAATATATTATTATTATTTTTTGTATTTAAATTTACTACAAAACGTACAAGTACGAATATTTTAATATTAATTTTTTTTTTTGGTTTTTAGAAATGAGTTTTGTTGTTTTTGTTGTTTAATTTAGTTTTTATTTAGGACAAGAATTGTGGCTCTAAAATAGAAATAGTTAATAGCAGTAAATATTTAATATTATTATTGTTGTTGTTAGTATATTTTGTTTTTTGTGTTGGAGTTTAGTAGTATTTTAAGTTTAGAAGGGATAGCAATTGTTTGGTGTTTTCCAAAGAAATAATTGGCAGATTTTGTTTTTGCTATTTTTATTTTATAGTTGATGTTTGTCTGAATAATTATGTTAATTACTGTTTAAATTTGTTGCTGTTTTTTTTAAATTAAACTGCCTTGCCTGTGTTGGTAGATATGTGAATTTGCTGTTATTGTTTATTTTTTAATTTTATTTAATTTATTTTTGTTTAGTTATTTAAGCGAGCCTCTCTTAATATTAATATTTTTTAAACAAATAATATAATTATTTAGTTAAGTTTTTTTTGGGGGGGGGGTTTTTATTTAAATTAAAATTTTAAGTTAATTTATTTAAATTACTTTTTACAAATATTGTCCGACAGATTCCCTATACATACATAGACTGGTCAACAATAAAGTTAATAGAAATCTATTGCAACAATTATTATTTCAAATTGTTAAGTTTTTTTTTGTTTAAAAAGAAAATCAATAGATTTTAGGATTTCTTCTATATGCCTCCAATACAACACATACACCTTCGATTACCAAGCCTCTAGCTTTCTTTTCTTTCTCGCGGTGTATTTTATACAAATTATTTTCTAAATTTTTATTTATTATTAATACGTTATAATTCAAATATATATTTAGTTATGTATAAGTATGTATAATATTTACAAAATATTTTAATTTTATCAATATTTAATAATATTTACATGTTTGTGTGTTTTTTTTTTTTTATTTGAGAGATCAAAGTTGTTTTTAGGGGAGGATTGTTCTGGAGTTTGAAATTTATTTAAGTTTTTGTTTAGTTTAGAAAGTTTAAAGAGAAAAATATTAGTTTTAATTTTTTTTATTACAATATTTAATGATTATTTTGTTATTACGTTTAATTTCTATACAATTGGTCGAGTATATAACTATTTGCTACGGATTAGTTGAAAGAAAAGTTTCTTAAAATTTAGTGTTTTTTATCGTCGGTATAGATCTTTAGAATTTTTAAAAATGAACCCAACTTGTAAAGTATGAAAATCAGAAAAAAGCGAAGATTTTTAAAAATCTAAGAACCGGTAACTACAGCTAATATTAATATCTGAAATCAATATTCCGTTCCCGTATATTTTTAAGAAACATGCAAACAAACATTTACTTTTCTGGTTTTTATCGGATCAATATAGACTTCCAATTAAAAAAAAACTATATATTTTACATCGATATATCAGGTGTGTCAAACATCTGATCCATTAAAGAATTAAATACTTTTCTGGTTTTTATCGGATCAATATAGACCTCCAATTAAAAAAAACTATATATTTTACATCGATATATCAGGTGTGTCAAACATCTGATCCATTAAAGAATTAAATACTTTCGCAGAATCGGAATCGGTCAAGTTCTTTCTTTTATAGCATATTTAGATGTTGCCAGGCGCTACATAAGATTCATCACTGCATGGAGTGTCCGTCTGAAAGTGCACCCTTGTGTGAACAAAACAAAAATAATGAATTTAGAAAACTCAAAACACTAGAAACGATGTAGTAGACATAGTTGGTGGTCTCTCTGAACGAGCATTTTTTGTGAACAGACATAAACAATCATTTAAGAAAACACAAGGGTGATGGAAGGGATATTAGGAAGGACATGGTCGATTTAACAGTAGTAGACGAAGTAGATGATAGGGAGTTTGATAGTAAAAGGGACGGAGACATGATCTCTGCTGACGGAAGCGTCACTAGGTCAACGATGAAAAAGGTGGTCAGAAATGACAATCTTGGCGAAAACTTCCGAACGAGCTGTGGAGCTAATGTTCTAGTAAATGGATAGACGTCTTCTCGCTAAATTAAACAGAATTTACGGTCCTACCTGAGACGTTTAAGGATAGTCTACTCCCTGGAGACAACATGTGGATATTGCTGTCAACATAACCAAAACTTTTCGACGATAACTTCAACATGTTGTCTGGGAAAAATGTGTCCAATATGCTGTGGGTTAAAGGACATAGTTCAAAAATCTTGTGGTTAAAATTTTCAGAGATCTTCCAAATTGGTTTTGTTGAAGTTTCCGAGTTGTGAAGAGGTCCGGTACATCATCGGTACTTCCCGTAAAAAGACTATAAAGAGAGCAAGATATGTCCACGATAATCTTTCTTCATCCAATAAGAAGGCGATGAAGTCCTTTAGCCTAGATGGATGCCTTCAGATTATTGTTTGGATTAATGTTCGACGTACCGAGTTCGGTACCGGGTTGTGCTCCCAAAAGTCCCCGCATAAGGATGCCATTATAGGAGTCAGGTCTGGAAATGATTATCTTTCAATAATAATAAATACAATACAATAAAAAGGAAGAGGTTATCCTGCATGCTGGTGCTACTAAAGGTTTCCGCGTAAGGATGCCATTATAAAAGTCAGATCTGGAGAAATAAGAAAGAAAATCTCAAGAAAGGTCCTTTTTATCCAAACAACGAATTTGAGAAATGTTATCTGAGAATAAATTATATCTATCTTTTCGACGGATACATCAGTAACTACCATTTTGGCGACACTCTAATGCATAATGTTTCAGAAACAGCTTCTTAAGAAACTTCTCTTATATAATTATTATTATATTGTTACTACTGCAAATAATTTACATATTAGTTGTATAACTTCTTACATTTTTTTGTCAATAAAAAACGAATGGAAATATTTTAATTTCTTAAAAAAAATTCGAAAGAAAATGAAGCAATATTTAAATTATTATTATTTTGTTAGTTTCATTGTTATTATTATATTATTGTTGTGTTAAACGTATTATGTTTTTTTTTTTGGTTATTTAATAAAATATTATTTTAATGTTAAGTAGTTTTTTTTCTCAATTATTGTTTATATTTTTTTTAATTAATTTCTATGTATGAATGTACTTTATTAGTTTGTTTTTGTTGTTAAAGTTAGCTTAATAAGGCATATAAAATTTGTATTAGTATTTTAGTGATTGTGTCAGTGTTAAAGTGTGTATGTATGTGTAGTGTGGTGGTTAATATATGTATGTATGTGTATGTTTTATTATTTTACATATTTCTTTTATATTTAAATATTAGTTGTTGTGCTCAAATAGATTTCATTATTTCATTTGGTTATTATTTTACTTTTTTGGTTATATTTCTTATTTTTCCATTTTGTTTTTATTGAAAATAAAATTCTAGATGTATATGTATAATATGTATGTATATGTATAAGGCCTTAGTGTATTTTTTGTTATTTTATTATAATTATTTTATTTTTTACTAAACAATCATTCACAAAATGTAGTTTCATTCCATCATTATTTTAACATTTTGTGAATTTTATACATTTGTATATGTATGTATTAGTAATTACAAATATGTATTAGTTAAATTACAAATATGTATGTATGTAGTTATGTATTGTAGTAGTTTAGTTTGTTTGAATGTTTGTTTTAATTATTCTATACATACTTTAATTTCATCCTTTGGGGTCATCGTCTCCTCTACACAGACTATTCACTAAATACTTTGTATTTATGTATGTAAGTATTTATGTCTAATTTCATTGTGTACTTTTTAATTTCCAGTTTAGTTTTAACACCATTTGGGGCTAGTTGATTCTTGATAGGTTTAAAAATTGATTTATCACTTCAAGTCTTAAAGCAAAAACTGAATTTATTATTTAGTTATGTAAAAAAAATAGGTTAATTATTCTAAATGGACATTTTCGTGATCTCAACCAATAACCGCAAAGATCGATTTAAGATTTTATTGAACACCACAAAATGTTTCTAACAAAACTGAAATGTACTGTACTGCCTGAAAGAAAGTTCTTATACCCACAAACAAAATATTGATAGTAATCGATGTTACACATTGATATATTGATCATATATCTTAAAAGTATGGGTCTTTCTAATATTCTAAGACGATCTAGCTATGTTCATACGTATGTCTAAAAACACGATAGTGTCCAAAAAGAAAGATTTAGGTTAACCCCTATTGATGCAATTTAATTGGTATTGAAAATAGGCGATCTCGGTCTACCATTTTCTGAACATCGGGTACCATTTAACCCTAGCCTTAAAAAAAAACGACTTTAGAGTTCGTAACTGATTTATGAATATCTAGTAGTAAATCAATGAAATTTATTTTTAATTTGTTTTTATTGTTTTTATATATTCAAACATAGCACTAAAATTGCAAAAAAATGAAATCAGTGGAAATAGTTAACAGCTGTGGAGGGGTCGCAGATAAGAAATCGTAAAACTGAAGATAAATTAAAAGGAGTTGAACAGAAGCCCATCGAGAACCTTTAGTGGAATACCAATGAATATATGATATATTCTTAATATTTTAATACCAAAAACACCCACTAAAGTGATCAAAAATAATTAATTTTTTAGCAATTATCAGGGCAAGTTTAGATTCCAAGATGTTTTGTTGCTTGTATTATCGACTCCCACCTTGTTTTTAAAAAACTAAATACTTTAAATTTATAAATATAACTAGATTTTTGAACCCGAAGTTGTCCATGGTTTTAAGTGGTTTCATAACATTATACGTATATATTCATTCATTTAACAATTTTAAGGAAATTCTTTTATGAACAATATTTAATGGTATATATTTTAGTTATATTTATGTAATGAAAAATAATTGGTATTTATGCTAATTATGGTACTTATTTCACCCACTTTATCTCCTTTCTGCTTCCTCCTAGTAAAAAATAATTTCACTTTTTTATTCCTTAAATTCAAATCGTCCTTTGTCCCATTAAAATATTAATATTTTAAATTTAATGTCTTTAGGATATTTTATACAGCAAATACAGAATTTTTTTAATCGTTTGGGTGAGCTTCTAAAATATGCATATTTCTGATACTATCGAAGGGGTAGTTGCTTTAGGACATAAAAATTTGTCTAAAAACACAAAAGTAGTTTTTGCCACTATTGTCCTATTTTTTGTCCCCTTTTGGTCCAATTTTCGCAACAATATTATGCTAATTAATTTTTCTGAAACTTTACTAAAGCTAAAATATATTCCATTGAGTTTTTTATAGACAATAATTGGTATTTATGCTCAAATGTACTAATTTTGTCCGCTTTTCACCCAATTTTGCGCCCTCCTAGTCCAAATTTTGAAACACTTTATAGCATATAACACCCTCCAAGAATAGATCTACTAATTTTCCAAGAAAATCGGTTTCGATCCTTTTTAGACGAACTGATTGCCTAGAATTACTCCAAAATTAGATTCAAAACTAGTTTTTTTAAACCTTTTTTTAGCTCTGTAAAGCATTTCTAGTTTCTAGAGTTCAAAGGGCGACACTATTTAGTTCAAAAAAAGTAAGCTGAATGTTTATAAATATATATTAATAAAAAGCATAAATATTTCAATATATTGAAGAAACTTTTTTGTTAACATAGAATGCAGAAGTCAGCATTTTAAATCGCTGATATCCCACGCAGAAACATAAGTAAAAACCCGGTGGAAAAGTACTAAAATTAGTACAATCCGCTGTTAATGGTATGATTACCACGTTTGTTAACATTATTATTTCTACAACATATTGTCATTTCGATTACGCTTTGTGTCATTATGGCAATGCATCGTCGTGATTTTGACAACTTAACGTTCTGTTTGACTAAATAGGGTTGTCACTTTTGATTAGACAACTATCCGTACAAGTTTTAAAATCGGATGTTATTGAATTATTACACTTTGGTGTCAATTTGGTATCAATTACGCATGTATAACTGTAATACGTCGTTCTTTTCTTCTGTGTACGTGTTAGCCAGTATTCTTCTAATGAGAAACTTTTCCTATTCATGATAGCTATTGAAAGAAGTCGCGAAGTCATACATCCCGAAAGTTTTTACGGGCATCAATTTAATAGCAGATCTATAACAACTCGCATCACCTGAAACTTTAATTACTACCGAATCATTAGGAAGACCTTAGCTCTAGTTGGTGTTAGAGGATTTTATGAATTGTTAATAGTATAATTTACAAGTTTGGATGCATAATTTAGTAGAGGCATAATACCCAAACTCCATCCTTTCCGATTTTGTATTAAAAATTTAATTTGGGATAAATTTCGAAAACTTTAAAACGTTTGCCACAGAAACTTTTTTAACGCTCTGAAATAGCTGATAAACTTTTTCAACATACATTTTTACACTCTATGTAGAATGGATTTGAAATTATTTTTATATGTTATAGATGTTATAACCCTAGTTTTCATATCTTAACCAGAATCGACCCAATGATAGGTTATCGGAGAGTACTCTGTCACATAGATTTATTTTAAAATTAAGTGATCATATTAAATTGATTTACAAAAAGGTTCTGAATGGGATTTTAATTTTTAATAAATCATATCGGATTATATCTACATATAAGATATTGTGTTCAGTTTTGCTTTAAGAATCATTAAACAATTCCGAATCATATTGCCCTGCAAGTGTAAAATTGTCCAAAATTGATATGAATTTGTTTGAAACGTATTTCGTTCTAAGTACTGTTTTTGTTTAGTTTTACATATATTTTCTAGACGCTACATAAGTTAAGGAAAAAAATAAGAAAAGAAAATATTTAGATTGTGATTTTTTTTTTGTATGTTTTATTTCGAATTGCTTTGTTTTTTTTAATATTATAAAGTGAAACTGAAACAATGAGAATAATAATAATAAAAATTAATACAATTTATTTTTGGTTAATAATTTTTTTTTTTTTAATTTTCGGTTATTTATTTTGTTTTTTTGTTTTTGGTATTTTAGTTATTTCTTATGGTTTTTTTTTCTTTTAACATGGCAGTGATGTCTTAATTTTACATAAATTTTTTTAATTTTTTTATTTCATTTAATTTAAATTTATTTAGTTGTATTTTTTGTTGTTTGTTTCTTTTTTATTTGCATTTTTTAATTAATAAATTTCCTAAAACAAATTATATATAATTATAAATATAATAAATGTATATGTTTTTTAAATATTTATATGTATGTATATGCATGTATGTATGTTTGTATTTTATAGGATACTTTTAACTGTTAAAATAATAATAATTATAATAATAATGTACATAATTGTTCCTAGTGCATAATTATAATAATTAATCTAATTTAATAATTATAATCGTAATAATAATAATAATTTTATTAATTAACATACATACTCTCTATTTGTCTATTAATGTTTAAATGTGTGTATGTGCTTTTAATTGTATGTATTTGTACCCAGCAGCAGTTCTTCTTCAGATTTAATGTATCTTTTCCCAAATATCTTTCAAATTGATTGCAACAAATTCATATAGTTTTTTGGATACATTAGACACGTTTGAATTCTTTGTAATATAGACCAGAAGTCAATGGCCATTTTGGCCTATTTAACAAATCTGAAGAGGAGAAACTTTAAAGCTTATTTTTTGTACTTTAGCGTATGTAAATGTAAACTATTTCGAAGCCAAATTGGTCCAGTTTTAATCAAATTAAAATAACAAGTCAAGAAATTACGCCCCAAAACTGCAGGGTATTATAAATACACACATACATACATTTCCACCTATACTCACACACACGCGCCACTTGATATACAATAGATGTTTTTTTATATATATGATTATTTTGTATATTTATAATAAGTTATTAAATATTTTAATACAAATAGTTTGTTGTCTGTTTTCCATTCAAATAAAGATTTAATTACAAAAAAAAAAAAATATAAAAAAAATAATTACAATTTTAAATTAGTTCAAATTAGCCATTATCCAAATTAGCTTTATAATTATGTAACTATGTATATTGTTGTTGTTGCTGTATATTGCACAGTGGTAAGCCAAACATATAATTTTGTAACTTTTAAAAAACTTAACAAGGAGAGTTTTAATTTAAAGTAATGTATATTTTCTCAAATTGAAATATCTAATCAAATCTAAGTTTTAGTTCCACCACAAGGTTATAGATCGAATTCTCGTTGTAGTTTTCAGTTGTTAACACTGAATTTGAGATTGTCATAAACGAAATGTAACCCAAGTTATCGAGAAAGTAGATAAATATTCGAAAAAAGTTTCTTCTATACTCGAAGAGTCGACTTTTTGTTTCAACTTAAGAACTCATCTCTTAAACCCTGGTATATATTTCAGAGCCCCAGTTATTTCTTTAATAAATTTATTCGAAATTATCACTCTTGCAAATAGCTCCAAGAAAAGCCTTACCAAGCAAATAAAATGTGGTACCATAACCGAACAAACAATTAGTTTTTTTCAGATCGAGCTACTACATGATGTCATCAAAATCTTCTGTTATCTTAATCGGATAACGCCGCTTCCTTTTGATACATATGAACAATCATTTAAACTACTAAATTAACAAATTGATCCCAAAGGATTCATATTCAAAACAATTATTCAGTTCTATCTATTCCAATCGGATAACAGTGTATATAAGTAATGTGGAAACAAAATTGCACATTTTTTATTTGTCAAGTAACTATTTCTCTTTCAAGAAAAAGTGAGACTTTTTGTATGTGATTATAATATACATGTTTTTAGGACTAAATAATATCACTACAACAAATTTGTCCAATTCATAATCGATGTCGTATCGTTGTATGTCATAAAAATTTTTCAAATAAAATTTTTTAAAACAAACACAAATCCATAGCAAAACAAATACAACATACTACGATACAACCGTACAACACCGATTGTGAATTGAACAATTGTATTTTTAATATGTGTTAATTAATAATTGGGGTTTCAAATAACCGATATGTAGTTTACAGACGCTTCGAAAGCCGAAAATGTTAATATTTAACGTTTTTAACTTTTACTTTGACAAAAAAATCTAGTTCACACCCGATCCTTCTTATTCTACTTGTAAGTTTTAGGAATATGCTAAATTTCGGATTTTATGCCATAGCTTCAGAAAGATTTGGAAATGAAAGAGGACAATCACATACGTGCTGCCATACTATACAATCTTAGCACGGTTCGACCGTAGACCATAATGCAAAAATTACGGGATCTTGTGAGGTGAAGTTCAGTTTTCTAGGACATCATACAACTGCATACTAAAGTGGAATTGCTATTCACCAGCCGCAATAGAAGGTTTTAAAATATTTTGCAAATACTTAAACCATATGCTGGATCCATTGTTTTACTCTAGTATCCTATCTCGATCTACCCATTGGTCATAACATATCGTGTTTTACATGAAATCGTACCATTCTGAGGCATGAATAAATATTAAAAATACTACATAGATCTCTTATTTTATGCCATCAGACCATAAAAAAACTGATTCATTATTCCTGAAATAGTAGGCCAGAGGCAAAGTAAGTGTTCGATAGTTTCCAACTCCTACTTGCCTTATAAAACGTAGGAAATTGAAGTGCGTATGGGATCTTTAAGAAAGAAGATCCTAATTAATATATGGTAACTTGAGTATAACTTGAGTATAAATGAGTTCTTAAAAGTCGCAACTCTAAAGGATTGAATAGCGCTGAATCCCAATCTAATTTTATTCCATCACATTTGGAATTAAGATATCGTGTCCTGAAAAAAAATCCATTTTTGGCCCTTTTTGAGACTCGGAGACAACTTTATTTATAAAATATTTTATATCATCTGATTCAGTAGGACTCAGTTCTTTAGAATGTATACTTTGGTATCTGAATTAAACACTTGTCGTTAGTATTACTAAACATTAATAATATGGATGCTATTCCTTAAACTGAGCTATTCCAAGTTTTCTAAAAAGATATAAAGAATTTGAAAATAACATTGTTTCTTATTTAAACATTTTTAACCCAGAGACCAAAGTATATCTATTTCAAAAGTATTGAACGGTGGCGAACCAAATCTTATGAGGTTTATCAGATATCGTGTCATAAAGCTTTTGAGAGGTTATAACAGAGCCAAGACAAATTTATTTATAAAATTTGTAAAATCAGTTGAAAGTCCAATCTGTCGACTTAAAAATTTTTGGGTTTTGACTATAACATTAAAATTTTCACTTTCATTATTAAATCGCGCTGTAATAAATTAAGTATAAAACCAACTTAGATAATTTATAGTTAACCTTTGACAAACAATTTATTTAGCAATTAAAATCAGTCTTTAATTGTTTTAACTATTTCCGGTGAAGTTATTCAAAAGTTACACAACTAAATAAATGGCTGGAGGAAACGGATAGTTATAGGATTTGATTGTGAAATACTATTTGAATGGTGTTGTGGCTAATTGCTGATTGAATTGAAAACTTTATTTAAATATTAATTTTAGTAACAATAACTCTACTTTTTTTAACTCTTTCCCTTTTTTAATTTATTTTGGTTACTTTTTTGCATAATTTTTCTTTAATAAACAAAATAAAAATTATGTTTTTTTTGTTTTTATTTTTTGACTAATTATATACACTAAATTATTAATTAATATTTATATAATTTTTATTATTTTTTTTTCAACTTTTTTTCTTAATTAAATTTACTCTAACTATAACAGGGGCGGGGGGTCTATAATGTAATTATTGTTAATATAATATAATAATTATAATAATAATAAATATTTAACTACTAACATTTTTTGTTGCCTTTTTTAAAGTGAATATGTATGGTATGCGGTATTATTTTTTTTTTAATTTTTATATAATTTTTTTTTACTAAATTTATTTAGTAATTTTTTTTCATGTTGGTTTGCTTTTTGTATATATGCTGTTTTTATTTAGTTATTTGACAAATTATATATTATATATTATTTATAGTTAGATTATGAATTATTTATGTATGACATCACATTATGTTTTTTTAATGTTTATTATTTATTAATTATTTTATTATAATTTATTTAAATATATCATGACCAATTCATCAGTGGGCACAATTCACACAAAAATTGTTTTCTAAGTAAAAAATAAATAATTTAATAATTTGAAAAAATTATAAATGAAAAAAAAAGTACGAAATTAGACGAATTATGTATATTTGATGGAACTTAAATATTGTACAAAGACATAATTTTATTAAATTTAAATATAAAGCAATTATTAGCAGTATTAGAGAGGTTTTCTTAATTATGTATAAATAGTAGAAAAAATATTTTGAATTTGAGTTTTTTTGTTAAATTTTTTTCCATTTTGTTTTTCCATTTTTTTGTTTTTTGTATTTTATTTTTTAAAGAGTATAGAGTATGTAAATACTGACTTTTGTTTTATTAATTATTTTGTTTTTGTTTTGATAATTGATGTTTGGAAAAAAGTATAAGCAAGAACAACAACAAATGTACAAATATATAGTAGAAACTGTAAACTGTAGTGTAGTTAGTGTAGAGAGAGATAGAATAATAATTTTTGTTTTCTTTAATTTTGTTATGTTTAGAAAAAGCTCTTTAAGAATCCAGCTGGTCCAGCCTGTAAATGAAAAATAAAAATTATTATTAGAATTAGTTTTCTTTTATATAATCACATGTCATAATGTTCATTGATATTACGACACACCAAAAAAATGTCAAATTGTCCATGAAAACTGTAAGATTTTACATTATTGACAGAAATATGTTCAGAAAATGTCTAATAACAGTGTCATTTTAATGTCAGAAATGCTTTTTCCAACAACGTTCCAATGCAAAAATTCTAAGTTCACACGATTGTAGACACTTTTATGCCAATGTTGTAAGATCTGACAAATGTGTAGACTAGTCTATAGGCTACACTATAGACTAGACTATAGAATAGACCATAGAATAGACTAGACTATAGACTAGACTATAGAATAGACTAGACTAGACTAGACTATAGAATAGACTGGACTATAGACTAGACTATAGACTAGACTATAGACTGGACTATAGACTAGACTATAGACTAGACTATAGACTAGACTATAGACTAGACTATAGACTAGAATATAGACTAGACTATAGACTAGACTATAGACTAGACTATAGACTAAACTATAGACTAGACTATAGACTAGACTATAGACTAGACTATAGACTAGACTATAGACTAGACTATAGACTAGACTATAGACTAGACTATAGACTAGACTATAGACTAGACTATAGACTAGACTATAGACTAGACTATAGACTAGACTATAGACTAGACTATAGACTAGACTATAGACTAGACTATACTATAGACTAGACTATAGACTAGACTATAGACTAGACTATAGACTAGACTATAGACTAGACTATAGACTAGACTATAGACTAGACTATAGACTAGACTATAGACTAGACTATAGACTAGATTATAGACTAGACTATAGACTAGACTATAGACTAGACTATAGACTAGACTATAGACTAGACTATAGACTAGACTATAGACTAGACTATAGACTAGACTATAGACTAGACTATAGACTAGACTATAGACTAGACTATAGACTAGACTATAGACTAGACTATAGACTAGACTATAGACTAGACTATAGACTAGACTATAGACTAGACTATAGACTAGACTATAGACTAGACTATAGACTAGACTATAGACTAGACTATAGACTAAACTATATGCTGGACTATATACTGGACTCTAGACTAGACTATAGACGTCGTGAACGTTACGAAACACTAGTAAGTATCAAAGTGTCAATGAAAACTGTATACACTTTTGTTAGATCTTATTGGCAGAAAACTTTTCAGAAAATATCTAACAACCGTGTTATATTAAAATTTTTGTCAGAAATGCTGACAAACGTTTCAAGACAAAAATTGTAAGCTCATATGGATGTTAGACATTTTCTAAACATTTTACCGTCAACGTTGTAAGATTGATAGAAGATACTCCGGTGAGATGGAAACAGCTGTTTCGCTTTTTTGTATGTGTTTACATTAAAATACATCTCTGATCTAATGCGATCTGCTTGTTTTTTGAAACATTTCAAAAAACGAAGACAGCCATTCGACTGTCAAATTTTTCATCCGTATTCTCTCTCAATGTGCAATTGCGACATTCATATCACGAAATTTTGACAGATATATGACTCGTGTGATTATATGACTTGTGTGATCGTGTCAAGCCAGATTTAAAAACAACATTGTTTGTGCAACAAAAATGTAGCCGTTGGAAGTTTGATATTGAAGATCGTTCATGAAAATAAGAAATATGTATGTTAGGGGAAAGAATTAAACCTTGCAGTACCAAGTATGGATCTTTTGTGCCGCCAGTTACTTTGCCAAAGTTATTTCTGTTTACGCTTAAAGATAACTGGTTGAGTAGGTAAGAGATTGAAGATTTAAAATCTTAGCTCTGCGCGACCAAACGGTTTCATCTTGTAGGCCACAGATTTTGCATATATTCGTTATAGAATTGCCAGAGTGAATTGATGGTGTCTAAGATCACAATTCCCAGCAGATAATCTTGTGTGTACTCTAATTTTAGGAAGTTTCTCTTTGAAAGTGTTTACTACAGTATAAATATGTTGAAATTCCCATTTTTCTTGTACAAACATGCTTCTCGATCGGCATATATTTTTTTGTGATAACAACGTCATTTGAAAAATAAAATACACGTTGCAAATTTTACACTAAATTTCACAAACAATTTAACCCAAATTTAAAGAAAAATGTTCATTGCCCCTATTCATATTGAGTTTAAGCAAGAAAAGCAAGAAAGGTTCAATTAAAATGTCACAAAGTAATAATAACTTACATCTTGTTGTTGTTGCTGCTGTGTTTGTGCTTGTTTGACTTTTGCTTGGGCAATCTTTAAGGCTCTGCAATTGAATGAAGAACAAGAAGATACACAAAAAAAAAGAAAAACATAAATTAATAATAAAATACAAAAAAGTAATACATATGTTTGCAGTTATTAGTTTTGGGAACATACTGTTGCAAGTCCATAATTGTCTTTTCCTTGGCATTCTGTTCTTCTTGAGACATCTGTACCAATTTGAGTAATCGTTCTGTTTCCGCTGTTGCCTTCTTGTGTTCTTCTTTGGTATTTTGTAATTCTTTGATGCAACTGTAAACAAACACATATGATCGTGAACATGGATATTAATATATTCTTAGTTAACTTACGCTTCCAATTGTCTTTGAGTTTCCATGAGTTTTTTGTTAAGTTCTCCTGCAGCTGCAGCACCACCTCCTTGAGCTTGCAGAGACTTTTCTAATTGATCCACTTGATCTTTTCGTTTGCGCAGTTGAACATCGAATTCGACCATTTTCTTCTCCTTCTCTTCGATATCTTTGCGCTTGGCTTCGATTTGTTTGCGCTGTTCTTCGATAATTTTGCGTTCACTTTCAACCGCCTTGGCTTGATTATCGATTTGATTGCGTATTTCTTCCAGTTGTTTTTGTTGTTGTTCCAATTGTTGTTTTTGTGCTTCGCTGGCCGCAGCATTTGCTCCTCCCGCTTGGCTAATCTGTTGTATTTGTTGCTGTAGCTGTTGTATTTGTTGTTGGGCAGCTTGTAATTGTTTCGCTTGTTCCTGGTTGGCAACCTTAAATGGGAGTATAATAAAATCAATGTATCTTAGCTTATTTTTTTCAATGCATTCACTTACCTGACTCTTTTGTAGTTCCTCAACCAAAATTTCCAATTGCTGTTGGAATTGGTCTCTTTGTGTTGTGGCAGCTTGAAGTTCTGCTTTGACTTTCTCCAGTTCTTGGTTGAGTTGTTGGATTTCTTGTGTATTCGCAGGTGCTTGTTGTTGTTGCTGTTGTTGTTGTGCTTGCTGTTGCAACTGTTGTTGCATTTTCTGCATTTGAGCATGTTGTTCCTTAATATGCTGATCCATCATCTGGGATAGAAATGTTTTGGAATAAATATGACATTTTAAGAGTTTAAAAAAATAAATCATCGTACCTGTAAACGTTTATGCATCTCTTGAGCCGCCTTATCTGCCATATCGGCCTTGTTCTTTTCAGCCTCGATAACTTTGCGCCATTGTTCAATTTCCTCTCGTGAGGCTCCGCCTTGGGCAGCAGCACCCGCCGCCTGTACCGCCTTTTCGGACTCTTGGAGTTTCTGTTGCAATGTTTGTATTTCCTTTTGCATTGCTTGAATTTCGGCTGGTGCGGCAGGAGCCACGGGTTGGCCATTGCGTAATTTGCGGTTTTCTTCTCGTGCATTTTGGAGTTCGCTTTCGGCATTTTGAAGTTCTTTTTGGAAGTTCATTAGGATTTCCTGGCTCTTTTCTAATTGATGCACTAATTGTTCCCGTTCGATTGACAGCTGTTTGCAATCTGCCTCCAGCTGTTGTATGTGTTTTTCAAGTTGTGGATGAGGTTTTTCTGCGGCTCCGTTTCTGGCAGACTGTCTTAGAGTTTCTTTCTCAGCTTCGGCCTTTTCGAGACGGTCATGAAGACGACCAAGTTCTGCAGACATACGTTCAAATTCAATACGAGTCGATTCGTTGGTTTCCTGTTGTTTGGCCAAATGCATTTGAGCTTTCTCCAGTTCCTTAGCCAAACGTCCTGCTTCCAGTTCGGTGGCATCGCGGGACTGCAAGGCTTTTTCTAAGCGATCTCTAAGACGATCAATTTCTTGGCGTTCACCAGCCGAAAGTGAAGATGTACGCACTGAATCAGCGGGACTAATGGCGGAGGCTTGTTGTAATCTAAGACGTTCTACTTCCTTTAGTAACTTCTCGTGTTTATCTCTAGCCTTTTCTCGTTCAATATGAGCTCTTTCCAATTCGCTACGTTGCTTTTCCTGATTGGCCAACAACTTGGCCACTTCTCCCTTGGACAGTTCAAGTTGCAAGGATGTTTCGTGGAGTTTAGATTCCATGGTGGCAATTTCATTTTCAATTTTTTCATACTTGTCCTTGTATTTTTCAAACGTTTCTGATTCGTATTGGGATTTGCCGCGTATTGTCTCGAGTTCCATAAGGGTTTTGTCCAGTTTTTCTCGCAGACGCTCGTTTTCCTCTTTAAGACGACGTGTTTCTCGTCCAAAGGTCTCGGTATCTTGTAGTTTCCTAAGTTCTGTCTGACTCTTTTCATAACGATCTCGCATCTTTTCAAGTTCAATAGCATAGTGAGCACACTCGTCTTTGGCAGCTTCAACACTGGCACTGGCTTTACTTTGAGCAGCATGAGCTCGCTCCAACTCATAGCTGACGCGCTCGAGTTCTGATTGTAAATGCTCCTTCTCGCCCTGTGTACGACGCAGATCGGTTTGTATTTTATCATAACGCTCCCTATGATGTTCGAGTTCAGCACGAGCATTATCCTCGCATTCCTTGGCGCGACTAAGTTGCAGTGCAGCTCTATCACAGGCTTCTTGTAAACGAGTGCTTTCCTCTTGAAGCTTGCGAAGATCTTCTCGTGCCTTTGATGCGGCGAGTACAGAACGCTCTGCCTCAACCTCCAAGCGAGCACGATCTGCTTCAGCGGTATCACACCGTGATTGCAGGCGATAAATTTCATTCTGAGCACGATCGTATTTCTCCAGCATTTTTTCAAATTCTTTATTTGAAGTGTCCTTTTCGTCAATAAGTTTCTGACTGGCATACAAAGCTTTGTCCAATTTCTCCTTGAGAATTTCCACTTCTGTAACAGCATCATCGCGTTCCATCTATTAAGAGAAGCGAGAAAGGTCATATAATTTTGTAAAATTTTGGAAACGATAAATATGTAAATTCTAAAGGGTAGAAGTGACAATTTTGATTAAGCTACAACTAACAAACAGCCAATTGTTTGAAGTAATCATGCAGTTCTTACTTCATATTTTCAGTTTTCGAAACTTGTTATTAAAAGTTTTTTTTGAGTTTTTTGCTTGGGTCAAGGGTCTACAAGCGTAGAATAAAATTACCTGAAGTTTTTGTTGGATATTATGCGATTTTTCGTAACGTTCTTTGAGTACTTCCAAATCGGTTTGCATGGCTTCTCGGTCGCGTGCTGCTTTTTGAAGCAGTGTTTGTGATGATTCTGATCGCTCTTTAAGAGTTTCTAATTCGTCGGAGAATTGATCACGTTCCTTCTGGACACGTGCCAGTTGTATCTACATTTGGGTTTCATTAGATTTTAAATGACAGTTATGTACAACGATTAATTTAAATACAACATTAAAATATATATATATATGTAGTATGTAGTTATAGAATAGTTTTTACAGGATTAGAAGTAGATTAGATAGATTATATACTTTTACTATATTTAACACATATGTATGTACATGAGATTGAATATAATTATAGTGGGGAAATGATAATAGATTTATTACATTTACGTAGTTTCATGTAAATTGATGGACAGGTTTTCATAAGTATATGTAGAAGGATGTTAGTGAGGTTATGAGATAAATACTTAAGATTGTTAAGATGGTGATTTACAAGTATTATGTCTACATTTACAATTGATGTGAGGAGTGTTATACTCATACATAATTTTATTAAATAGTTTTATTTGGTAGACTGAATGCAGGTTGCGATAGTAATGGCGCTGATGCTTACCTGAACCTTTTCGAGTTTCTCGCGAATACGATCGGTATCTAATGTAAGAGTTTCACGTTCCTTTTGTACTCGAGCTGCCTGGCCCAAAGCCTTATCCAATTGTGATTGCAAATTGTCATAGTCGTATGTCAGTTTCTCCTTCTCCAAGACCAAACGACGATTATCGGCTCCCGCCTTATCGAGTTTCTCTTGCAAATGATCCACTTCGTTTTGTGCCTTATCCAAAGCATTCTGTAGTTTTTCTTGTTGTAATTGTGCTTTACCTAAAGTGGCTTGGGTACGTTCCATTTCTTCCTTCATCTTGTCCACCTCAGAGAAGGCCTAAAGAAAAAGAAAACCTTTTTAGATAATTGTATTGCAGTGAATAACCCGAACAGTGATTTACCCGATCTCTATCAGCGTGTATACGTGAAATGCCACCTTGTACTTTCTCCAGTTCTTGACGCAAACTTTCCTGTTCGCCCTGGGCATTTTCCAATTTAGCTTTCAGTCTATACACTTCACCCTGGCTCTTTTCCAGTTTCTCCTGCAGGGCGGCCGCTTCCTCGCGAGCTCTTTCCGCATCCGACTGTAAATTTCGTGTGCGAAACAAAAAGCAAATTTTGTATTTAAGTCTTTTTTACATGAAATGGTGTCGAAATGATATCGAAATAAATGCACAAAGAGGACAGACAGACAGAAAAACGGCTACAAACAAAAGCAATTGAGCGACGATAACATAAATGAAGAATGTTGAATGAATCTTTATTTTTATACACATTAGATATTTTTCATTTGTACGAGTATGTACTGAGCATGTGGTTAAGTTCGAATACGAATAGATGTTGAAATTAAATGACATACAAGTACAAAAACAAATTTATATGTACATATGTAAATAATGTATAATGTTGTTGTAACTATTACAAAGTGAAGGCAAACAAAATGTTACAAAAGTTACGAAACTTAGTTAGTGGTGGAAGTTAGAAGAAGTGCAGTAATAAAACGAAAGAAAGAAAATTAATGTACAAGAGATAGAAAACTTATTGCGAAAGGAAATTGTTAAATATGGAAAAAATATGAATAATAACTCTCGATTCTTTAGTGATGTTTGAATGGTTGCAATTATAATGTCTAGACATTGTAGGATTATGGGAATTATAAAGTGTTTCTCTGATGATGAAAAGAAATTGGTTTCTTGGTGGGGAATCTTTTATATTCAAGGGCAAATCGTGTTCAGTATATAAATACTCATCGTTTGTGAGCTTTTCCAAGAAAAATATGGTCAAACGGGACATCCTTAAGTAAATATATACTAAAATATCGTTTGAGTTTTGTCTGGTAGTTTTATGTCGATTTGGCATATTTTTTTTGTATTTTATTTTATTACTTCAATATTTGTTCTGATGAACTTTAACATAATGGGCTAGAGATCGGATACTTCTTATCACCCTTAGCTGGAATAATATTCGAGCATTCTTAACCCCAACTAAGTTGCAGCGAAGCTTTATAACTAGTTTTTGTAAAGGAGTAATTTCAACTCTTGCATTTCAGACTACCATTACATATCACGATGACCAAGGGTTAACGACCTGTTTCAGTAAATCCCGAGTAAGATCGATTTTTGCAGCACTTTTAAATTCTTTTTCAAAAAGTAAAGATCGATTTGTTCATTATTAGCAAGAACACACGATTTAACCTCTTTTGACATTTTCTTTGATGTCGCTGGTCCATGCCAATACTTAAGCTACATAAACAACAAATAAAGGAAATTTCACTAAAATGGCTTTTAACGGTAGACATTTAAAGGACGTCGTAATCGTACTTTTATTTTAAATTCCCATAACGACAGAAACAGGCATTCGACTAACAATATGTTCTTTAAAACGATATGCTTCACAAAAAGTTATCAGTAATTTTATTATAAAAAATCTATTGAAGTTCTCTTTGAAGTCTACATTAATGGACCCTCAAATGTGATTGCTTAGAAGAGAGATATTTCAACTTAAAATCATAGATGATCAAAATATTTTATGAAGCTTTTAAAAATTATTGAACAGAGATCGGTTTTACATATGTCAGTAAAGACCCAAAAGATTCTAATTGTAGTTTTTCAAAATGGAAAAAAATCAAAGACACTCAAATATGAACCGATCCTCATGTCGCATTTCATCACTATGATCGTAGTTTTAAGCGTGTAATGAAAGAGGACCTTATATAGTGTAAAGTCAATTATGGAATTCTGTAGATAGATTTTGGTTGAGCGTTAAAATAATTTTCTGAAGGGAATCCTTTATGGTGAGTAGGGCCAATTTATAAAATTTGGTAGAGAGATTTTGAACCGTAAGTAACTTACTAATGTCGAATTTTATCAGGCTGATTACAGATAGGTTGAGATCGGTTATTTTTGTTACTCTACTGGTAGAACAATATAAAAATAAATGAAATTCGGATGATAATCGTTACAAAAATTAAAAAATTTTCTAAATTATTTTCGAGAATCGAGAGTTATTATGTGTTTGTATATTGTGCAAAGAAAACGCTGACGAAACATTAATAAATGGATTTCATGATCGTTTATAACTTTAAGCAATTGAATCAGATGTTCGATATAAAAACTATACTTATTGGCGCTTAAATTAAAAATGTACACGTTTGTAAACATTATGCTTTTTTCACAAATACACATGAATTTAACGGATTTATGTAAATAAAGCAAAAATAGATATAAATAGAATTTGAGACGACAATACGTGAGCTTATGGTGATTTTTTCTTCATATAACGGCAAATGTTTTGAAATTTAAAAAAAAAATTAAAATAAAAAGCGCAAAATGGCTGAAATATCTTATGTATGTATTAATTAGAAATCTTGTTATTAATTGTATGTAATTATATTATGTTTTTTTAATAATGTATGTATGTTATGTATATATGTAGGTATTTATTTATTTCAGTTGAAATAAAATTATTAAAAGTATGAAATTGAAACGGTATTATGATTGAATTTAACAAGGTTTTTTTTTTTAAATATTTAAAATTTAAATGCTTTTCTTTTTCTGTTAAAAACAAATTGGATATTTTGCATTTTAAATGATGAAGAGTATTTAACTTGGTTTAGATTGGTTTCGTTGGAAGCAATTACTCACAAAACGTTTATCTGTTTCGCCCTATAAGTATGAATGCAAGCAATAGATACAATAGATAATTGAGATTTGATTTTTTTGTTTGATTGTTTGTAGTTTATTAAACGTATTCGACAGTTGAATAATAGGTACAAGTTAATTATGAAAGTAAATAAAATTATGAAAGAAAAGTTTTAAATTAAAAACAATTAAACTTTAATTAGAAATATTTAAATTTAATTGTTCACTGACAATGTGAGAGAATATTAATTTAAATTTTTATAAACTTAAAAAACCGTTTAAAATTTTTTTTTAATTTCATTTTTTATGTTTTGTACAGCTTATGTCAAAAGTAGATTTTTACTAGATAAACTTATTAAATCATCTTTATCTATAATAATGCAGTAAATTCGCTTTTAAAAATTTATTATAGTGAGCTATTATTGAAAGATACTTTTTTAAGACCTAGATTTTGATCCCATGCTAATTAAATTGTTTATCTCATCGGATTATTGTTCGTAACTATTCTTAAATAGTACTTAACCGATTGAGAGCTGACGCATTTATCTAATCAAATTATATTGTCGGTAATCGTTGGCCTTTATCAGAAGCTTAAAAGACCCAAAATACCAGAAGACACTAGGTTTCTCGGTTGTAAAGTAAATTTCAAACGAAACTGAACTCTGAAGAACCAGGAAAAACTGTAGCACAAGTCTGATCGGTTTTTTCGAGTAAAATATAAAAATGGCACTTGTTGAATTTTTGAGCCTAATTTACGTCATTTCTTAAATAAGTAAGATCATTATATAGTTTTAAAATAGGAAAGACTTTCATTAGACTCATTTGACCTCGTATGTATGTGGTTTTGATCTTGAGAATATGTAGAATCACAATAATGAACGTAAGTGATCGTGGATTTTGCTTAAAATCTGAATAGCGATAAAACTGTTTTTGATAGGGTGCAAGTGTTCATGCCATGTTCGCGAACGATCACTAAAATGTTTGTGAAGCATGAAAAGCTGAAGACATATAAGTTACGAAACATGTTTTTAATAATCAGCTTCTGTCTATATGATCTTTAGAATATACTTTCAATAACTATTGCCAATGGAAGTGAAATTTTTGTTGTTTAAAATTAAGCGAAAATTATTCTATTTTTTTAATGCTGAAGATATATGTTTTGTTCTTAAATTTATGAGAAATTTAAGCAATTTATTGATGAAAAACTATTTTTCTTAAAAAAGGAGATCCTCATTAAATTTGGGGAAAGGATATATCTATATATAACATTTCGTTATGCAGAGTTTCATTGCGATACTAATGGTTATAAGTAAATTTTGGATTTTAAGACATTCTTTAGGATAGATTTGTTTAGGGCCTAAAAGTCGGCAGTATAATTTATACTTATAATACTAATAGTAGTATAATTGACGTAATTATGTCATAAAACCCAAATCAGATTTCAACCATTTCTAATAGGCTTCGTCCCTGTACCATATATTTGTTTTTTTTAAAATATTTTAATCAAAATATTTGAAAAATTGTTGCATGTAACACAAGGTTTACATCGATCGGTATACTTTAAGATGTAGAACCAATATTTTGTGCGTTGCAAACATCAGCATAAAGGTAAAATACCCTCTGCACTATGGTGGTGCACATCTTACGAATGACTTCTGAAGTAGTGAATATGGAATCGAAATCCCTTCTATGGCAAGCCTGTGTTAAAATTATCACTTCTGCAGGAGTATGTCAGCACTTCCATAAAATAATTCTACTTCTTTTTCGCTACTTTGGAAGTTATTTTTTATGCTTTTTATGCTTTTTTATGCGAGTATGTCCTGGCTGGTCAGTTTGTTGAGGTTCCTTCGGGATCCACGTAGTGACTGTGGTTTAATACCCAAAATCGCGGAGAGAGAATGTTGGTTTAAGGACTAATACATCCTTTACCTAATGGGTTGGATAATTCTCTCTTCGAACATTTCTGTGTACAAAGCAGCATATGCAGGATGCACTGGAATGGGTCATTAGATGATGGAGATTACATTTTTAATAATGCAATTCTTGCATGACATCATAAGGGTGGACACTTCCGCATTGTCGGAAGATTGATTTCACCTGATGTTGGGACTCGTCACCCCCTTCTATTGACTTTAGACCAGTGATTAGATAGCTCAAGTACTTCAACAAAGTGCTTGTACATGGACCGGACATCCATGTACAAATTCAGGGGCGCATGGTAGACCGTCTCTAGTCTACCTAGTGTGTATAATAGTTGTGTTTGAAAAACATTTGTCAAAATAATCTTTTCCGATCTATTCATTAAGGAACTATAAAAAATACAAGATCCGTACGAAATATATAGTTATTTCTTCGCGAAAGCTTCACATTAATAAATTTCATTCAAAGCAGACTTGAATTTTAACTGCATTTTAATTTTGTTTATAAACTTTAATAATAAAATTAAAAATATAATAAATTTTGACAGAAGCTGTATATTTTTAATAATTGATTGTATTGATGGTGGTGTTGTATTGATCTGATGTGTATTGAAATTTATCAAAGTTTAATGTGCAGTGTTTGGTTTTTCTTTAATTTCATTTTTGTATTAGTAGTAGTAGTAAAATTTTGGATTTTTGATTTTAAGTGTAGCTGTGTGTGTTTTTGTATTGAATACATTTCAAGTAAATTACATTATGATGCTTTGAAAATTATAACAAGAAGCACATGTAATTCAACTGATATTTATATAATATACATATATATGTATGTATGTAAGTAAGTAAGTAATTATGTATGTATTTAGATAAAGAATATTGTAATTTATTTGAATAATAAGTATTTTCCAATAATCATATCATATTAACACCACTTTCAAGTCTTAACAAAAAATATTTATAATCAGATTCAGAATAATATTTAATAGATACATTCAAATTTATGAAATAGAAAATCATGATAAAAAATCAAAATGTAAACCAATAAATTAATTGAGTATGTATGTAAGTGAAGCATTTTTGATGAAAACAAAGAACTGTCTTTTGGTACCTGAGTGACTCTGAGCTCGGCTTGGGTACGTCTCAGTTCGGCAGCTGCTTTATCAGCGCGCTCTTGTGCTCGATCCAGCTCTTGGGAAGTTGTTAAAGTTGTGCGACCAAATGTTGTCTATTGTTTGAGATTGAATTTTGGAAAATATTTTTTTATATTAGTTTAGAATAAAAACACAATTTGAGCAAATATTTGTTAGTTTTGTTTTTATAAAAGTAAATAGTTGCAATTGATTAGAAGAAATTAGTATAAATATGTTTTTTTTTTTTTTTTTAAATTCCAGCAGGTAAATAAATTAAATGCGTGTTTAGAAATAAAGTTCTGTAAGACGAGTTTGTTCTAATTATAAAATACACATGTACGTATCGTATACCAAATGCCAATAAATTTAAAAAAATGCTAAATTTTCTAAAGCAAACTCGCCTTTTACTGTCGTAATAATTTGTACAAAATATATATTTATTTTTAGTTAAATATGTAATTGCAAACTTGTATAATAATTTTTGTTTATTTTTTTTTTTATCAAACAAAACATTTAACTTTTAAGTGCATTTAACGCTGTTTTGTAACCAACAAAAAAAAAAAACAATTTAAATTGAACAATATTAACAAAAATTTGTATATAGTAATTTTGTGTTAACAAACAAGTGGTGTAATTCGTTAATTATTATTTATAGTATTTCATTTACAAACTACTAGAATCGCCTCTAGTTTCTAACACAACTTACCGATATTTTTCCAGATTCATGTAATAATTTCTGAACCGACTGTAAGGCGTTAAGAAAGTGCTTTTAGTATTCAGTTTACCGAGTGTATTTTACTTAAGTATTTATGTGTTTTTTTTCTTTATATAAATATGTATATATAATTTTAAATTGTGTACATACATAGTATTACTGTGTACAGTTAAACTCAAATGTTTTTGTTGAAATTTATATGAAGAAAACGACATATATGTTAATTTTACTGTACTGATCTAGCAGATACTAAATTGTATCTCCGCAGTTATTGATTTTATTAAATACGTAAGAATAGGTCAAGAATATAGGCCAAAATAATATGAGAAATATTGAAATCCAGTGACGAAAACGATTTAGTATTAGATTTTTCTGATATCCATGACATGATGTTTGAAAAACCTCCGTTATATATATATTTTAGTTGGTATAACAGCAAGAAGATTCCTTTTTAAAACAAGTAAGAAATTATAGTCGGGCTAGGCCGACCATATAATACCCTATACCTGTTACAAAAAGTAAAATAATAATAAAACCTTTATGTTGTATTGTACCTTGCCTCATATATACTTAAGCGATTTATTGTCAAATGATGCCCTATAGTTATACAGCTTATGAGGGTCATCAAGGATAGTATAGAACTTGGTTTTGCAACTTTTTGTCGACATACGAGTATATTTAACATAATTATGAACTTAAAACCCCTATCCGGGGGTTCAGTTGTATGAGGGCCAGGTGAAATAATGGACCGACCTTAACCATTTTCAATAGGCTTCGTCCCTGGGACAATAGAAGATTATGTAACAAATTTAATTGAATTATATTCAAAATAGTAGCTTGATTACAAGGTTTACATGGACGGACAGACGGACGGACATAGCTAAATCGACTCAGAAAAGTATTCTGAGTCATCTGAAAATGCAAACTGTTGACTTTTAAATAAATTTTTAACCACTGTTATATCTTCTAATTTCTTTGAGAGATCTTATTTTAAAACCACAACTTTTCATTGTCTTTATTTTACGACAAAGTTTTTAACGCACGATATCTTAGCAAAGATACTGATTGACTTTTACGGTTGTTTTAAATAAGAAAGAAAAGCAAATATAACAGAGCTTAGACTTTTATTTTAAAGTCAACATATTAAACTTTCAAATCATTATGATACGATCGAATATAAATTTAGAGATCAAATTCGGAGTCAGTATAATGTTAGCCTGTGTTAGTAAAAATAGGAATTTTTGGTCATTTAGAATATTAACAGAATATAAACTCAATTCAGATGTCACTGATCTTTATATTAACGAATTTGAACTAGAAGGCAGATTAACTGATTGTGTTGCTGAAAATTAAAAATATTAATGTATATGTATATCGACCAGAGATACAAGCAGTGAAGGTTCAATTCGTCGTTATTAAACTCGGTCGGTCAGGGAGAAATTCCGGATATCTGCTTGATAAAACTCATCTATTTTGTTGCAATCCAATCCATAACGGAACATTGACGGATCTAAAACCAATGGGATGTAGACAGTTTGTTCATACTGAAAAAGTAGTTTTCTTAAAACCCCCTTATCCGTGTAGTATTTAAATGTTCGGCGAAGGCATTTGAATGTACATATTAGGAGAATACTAGGGCAGTTTTGTCGGCATATCGCAACTGAGGCTACATGTATAATGACGAGGATTATGTGGACGACATACGTATAACCATTAGGATCACAAGGCTTATTTTAACTTTCCTGAAATACAATTTCAGCAGTAACTGGACTATTTGTCTTACTGCTAGAGGATTTATTCTATCATTTAGAGACTTATTACAAGACAAAGTGGGCATCATTTACAGTCAATATGCTTTTTCTTCTCGATTTGATGGTTTTATCTGAGGATTATATCCGAAATAAAAACTCGTGCTAAATGTTGACAGTTTTCATACAAAATTTGCTTTACTTGGCGAATATCTACCGGTTTAGAGTTTGAAAAAAATGACCTTTAATACGGCTATGCCGAATCTTATATACCCACTATCAAATCGTATAAACATTAGGTTGATATTTGGAATAGAGCTTAAATATAATAACATAGCTATATTCGTATTTTGAATCCAGTAATGAGTGTAATTTTTTTAAGGGGACCTTGTATGAGGGGTAGGGTCAATTATGGCCCGATTCAAAAAAAAATCTGTAGAAAGAAACATACTTATTTCGATTTTCAGCGCTACACTCTTATTTTCAAGTCAAACATAACTTAATACTCTAAGATTGAAACCGTTTAACATTGATTTGAATGTTAGAAATCTGGATCATATTGCTGAAGATCCTAATATCCTTGTTATTTTTCCCGCTATTCCTAGTTAAAGAGGTATTATCAGAGCTTTTGGTTTCTTGACACCTAAAACTGAGGGAGTTTTAAACACTCTTAAGAATAAGTGTTGAGTTTCGTAGTGGGTGCGGTTGAATTCCAAGCGAATTAGTTGAAGCACTGCCATTGAGCTATATTTCGGAAAACTGAATACTTATTCTTTAAGATGC
Source organism: Lucilia cuprina (assembly GCF_022045245.1). Taxonomy (NCBI): domain Eukaryota; kingdom Metazoa; phylum Arthropoda; class Insecta; order Diptera; family Calliphoridae; genus Lucilia; species Lucilia cuprina. The sequence goes on from NC_060954.1 coordinate 34,939,771, forward strand.
AGTAGCTGAATTACGTAACAGTTGGGGTAGTCGTTAAACTTCAGTCGAGATATACATATGAATAATAGAGCATAACGTTTTGTTGAATTACATCCGAAACTATAACAAATGAAGATATATCAATTTGATTTGGAATCAGGTAGATCCACCAGAAAAGTGTTATGTACTTTCTGGGATTTGTTTTTTTTTCAGAGAAGGAAAGAGTTTTTGATCTTGCGAATGTCCCTCCCTAAAGGATGCCAACTTCCGTTCCGCGTTCACGGAAGTTGTCGTTGAGTTGTTTACGAAATTATTTGTAACATACTTTAAGGGGTTCAATTAAATTAATCAAATACATAAACATACATGGTAAGTACACTTATACATACACAAATATCTATAAATATTTTTAAAAACTAGAGAGGGGCGATTACTAGCTGGTTTGTAGTAGTTATTATTGATGATTTTCTTTCTATTTTTTCTCGATATTTTTTTCTGTGTAATTTCTTTTAAAAAACGGAAGTTGTCGTTGAGTTGTTAACGAATATATAGAAAATAGAATTCGACCCACAAGATTTATAAATAGAACACAGATTTGTGAACAGTTCAACCTTTTTAAAATATCAGGTTCCATACTTAATGACCCACTAAGATGGGCCCATAGTACAAATTCGAAAGGGGTGTAGTGATCATTTATATAGATGATAACTTATACATATTTAGATGACATCACTTAGGTAGTAAAAGAGAAAAGAGGCAAAATGTTAACTTGTCAAATGGTATTTTAGGGGACTGTTTAAAGAAGAAAGTTGTTGAAACGATGTCTTTTCTTCTTAACCTAAGTGAATACTCGTACTAAATTACCTTCCTAACCTAATTATTCGTTACATTTATTTCATAATATATTTGAACAATGAGAACGTTGCTGAACACCTTTCCATTTAGTTATGTATGTATTCTTAATATAGAACAAGGACACAACAAAAAAAGAAAAAAGAAAACGTAATATCTAATTAGTTCCACACATTTGACCGTAACTGTACGCAATATTATTTGTAGCATACTTTAAGGGGTTCAATTAAATTAATCAAATACATAAACATACATGGTAAGTACACTTATACATACACAAATATCTATAAATATTTTTAAAAACTAGAGAGGGGCGATTACTAGCTGGTTTGTAGTAGTTATTATTGTTGATTTTCTTTCTATTTTTTTCTCGATATTTTTTTCTGTGTAATTTCTTTTAAAATTGTTTTAAACAATTATTTAAATCAATTGCGTATATTTTTTTATTTTTGTTGTTATTAAATCAAAACCTTTCATTTGGAGAATTATTGGCAGTGTTTTAAATTTTTAATTAATATAATAATGATGATGATGATACTACTAATGATAATGATGTTCAATTGTTTTTTCGCTTTTTTTTGGAACTAAAACTAAATTTATGTATAATGTATTAAGAGAAGAAAGGATAGAGACAGACAGACAGTTAGAGTCAGAGAAGTGATTTAGAAGTGCACCAATAACAACAACAAAAACAACAATCATTGTAATAATATTAATGTTCATTTTTTTCTTGCTTTTGTTTTGTTTAAGTTTTTGGATTTGATTTGTTTTGTGATTGTGTGCAAATTTTAAACTCTTAATACATACTCATTCTCTTTAAATATGAATTTGTTACACAGATACTTATGTATGTAGTTACACAGTTATACATAGATACTAGTATAGTTCTAGTATAATATACATACACACTAATAAACAGGAAATGAAAGTGCTGTCAAAGGTGGAAGGTTTAGGAGTTTAATTGATCTGATTTTGATTTTGTTATTTTTTTATAAAAGGACTTATCATGATGTTGGAGGTGGTGGTGTTGGGCATATTAGTAAGATTTCTTAAAATTTAATTGAATTAACTAAAATAATTAACTAACTAACAAACTAACTAAACTAAACTAACTATTCCCTGCTGGCAATTTGAGTGAGTTTTATAACTTCTATAAATTAAAAATCAATTACTAAAGAATTAAAAATCAAAATTAATAGATTAATTTAAAGAAAAGTTAAGTTAAATTATAGAGAAAAAAATAAAAAAAATATATATTATGTAAATATGTCTTACTTTATGTAGTGTGGTTTGTTCATCTAGCTGCATCTAATATTTTTAAATAGTAGTAGTAGTAATTAGGAGTAGTAGTAGTAGTTATAGTAGTAGTTTATTAGATGGAATAAAGGTAGTCGAGAGTAAATATGAGGTGTACATGTAAAAATTTAAAAAAAAATAAAAACAAATAAATATTTAAAATGTATTTTGTAACTTTCTTTTTTTATCTTAAATATTTTTAACTTTAAGTTTAATGGAGGGAAAATATGTTAACATTTACAAATATTTATTATTAATTTATATGATATATATAAGTAATTATTATTTATTTCTGGTAAAATCAAATCAACACAAAAAAATTTATACAACACTTATGATATCTTTGATTCTAAACGAAACGAAAACGTATTTAAAATCATAAATTATGAAAGTATTAAGAGAAAATGTTTTATATATTTAGACTAGAAATGAGAATGTGGCGAGTACCTGTGAACGTTCCAAATCGTGTTTGAGTCGTTCGTTTTCGAGTTCTAAGCGTGCTATACGCTGTTTGGTGGTCTCCCAATCGGCATTGCTGCGTCCCATTTCACAGGTGGCTTTTTCCAATTCGGCTTTCGATTTGCCTAATTCGCTTTGTGAAGCCTCAAGCTTGATTTCTAAACGTTCACGTTCAGTGACGGCACGTTCAAGGCGAGTATTTAGCTTTTCAACTTCACTTTCGAGGGCACGCAATTTAATTTTGTAATCGGCAATTTCACGCTCATGCAGTTCACGTTCTTCTTGTTTCTCATGTTCGGCACGATCTCGCTGTTCTCGCAGTTGAGCCATTTGCTTCTCTTTGTCGCCAATGGCCTCTTCGAGACTTGTGAGAGCGCCCTCCGAACTGCTATGATGAGCTTGCATTGCCGATAACCGTGCACGAGCCATATCCACCTGGTTATCTTTCTCCTTGAGCAAATCCTCTAAGTTTTCAATCTATATATATATACACACACACATATACATATACACAGAGATTATCAACCAAATACATTAAAAAAATATAATAATTATAGTAAAAGCAAAAATAAATGAGAGTTGTCAGAGAGTTGAGTCAATGAGAAAATAAATGAGCGAAATAGTTCTAGTATCTATGTACATTAAATTGCATCTACTTGTCTATTTATATATTTTAAATTTTTAACTCTTTACTCAAGCTCTTTGTTTTCTCATTCACTTATATCATTAAGGGTGTAGGGTGGGGATATAGAGAGTTAGAAAGTGAGAGAATAGTTTGGGGGTTTTTAAGGGGATTATTTGATTTTTTGGGCAACACCACCTTTCGTTGGAGTACACAGATTTTACGGTCTTTAATTTCCATATGGTCCTTGAGTTCGGTTAGCTCGCTGGTAAGACGATTGCGTTCCTGAACTGTCTGCATGGTACCCTGATTCTTTTTCTCCAACAAACGATTCTTCTCCTCGAGACGGGCTCTCAACTCTTCAACATCAGACTGCAACATGTTGTAGTGTTCCTCTTTGGCACATAACGACTCTTTCAAGACCGCAATGTGCCTCTGGTAGTCCTAGATTTTATATTGATGAAGAAAATAATAAAATTTTTAAACTTAATGTTGATCTCGAAGGGTTTTATTCTTCTTGACAGTCTAAACTATGTTTTCAAATACTACTTTACACTCTACATTCTGCATTTTGAATTTTTGCTCGTTTAGTTACCTGATGTTGTTCTTCCAATGTTTTCATTTTGGCCGCCATTGCCAATATTTCCTGATCCCTCCTCTGTATTTCAAGACGGAATTCGTCCAACTTTTGTTTGAAGTGATTGAATTAGAAAAATTTAGAAAAATGTTTATAATTAATTTATTTTGTTAAATTCATGTGTAAATTAGATTGGATGTTGTTGTAGTTTTTTTTTTCGAAAGAAAATTGTTTTATAATGCAAAATGAATTTACTTTTAATGATGTTTTTTTTTGCTTATGTCTTACGATCGTGAAAGGTGTTCGGGATTTATATTTCAACACTTGTTTTTTTTTTAATCAAAAGGAGTTCGAAAGTCAGTAACTGGTTTTATAATTGTAGGTCCGTGTTTCAACCTCCAGTTGGGTTATGATGTTGGGTATGCTTTTAAATTAAAGAAAATTATTTTGGAAAAATAATTTATTATTTTTGTTATTTAAATAACTGCTTTGCCAAAATACTATGTTTTATTGTTTTTTTTTTTAATATCATTTTATTAATTTTTATTTATATTTCTATTTGCTTTTTTATTTTATTATAATATAAAATATTTTTATTATATATTTGTTTATATAACTGATAAATATAATTAATATAATAAAAAAAACTTACAAGAATTGAAAAATAATAATATAAATCACATATTAATAATAAAAAAATTGAAAAATACTGAAATTTATATTTGTTATTATTTAGAACTTAAACTTATTTAAAATAAATATTTCATTTAGAATTAGTCTAGATTAGGTATGTAATTTCATATAACTAAAGGCAAATCCAAGTAACTAATTATGTGTTATTTTAATAACATTTAGGCAGTGTTGTTAGATAATTGTAACAATAGTTTCAAATGCGATATGCAATGGCAGTATTTTGCTAAAATCGAAAATATTAACAGTATTATTCAATGGTGACCCCTATAACCAATAGAAGTAAAAATTTTGTTCCCTTGGTTACTATTGCGAACTTGCTGTGAACAATTTATTCACAATAGATGAAAATTTTGTTAAACCTTAGTTGTTATTGCGAACTTGCTGTGAACAATTCATTCACAATAGATGATTTTGTATGCAACAGCTGTTCATTGTTTACAAAATTCCATTAGAATATTTCACATCTGGGAAATTTTTTCACGTTAAAAAAAGTTAGTAAAAGAAAAAAGTGAAATCAACATTTTACTTTACGCAAGTTGTTCATTGGTGATAAAGGTGATTGATAACAGGTTATAAAGAAAGAAAAGTTTTGATTAACGGCACATCTTATCGTTTCTCCCATGGAACTAATTTTAGTAATAAGAGTAGCAAGAGTTATGTCCTTAATCTTATCAACGGAAATTTCTTTCAAAAAAAAGAGACAACATGAAAACGGTACTTGTGAACTAATATTATATATGGTTAAGATGGCAACTCTGCGAAGACCATAATGGTATTGTTTATCGGAAGATACAAAATAACAGAATTTTCCCAGTCCATACTAACGTTTCAAAAACTGTTACTTGTAAAGTCTCGCGAATATTCGCCGATTAGATTGGAATCTTAGGTTTCATCATATTGCCTAATCGACTGTGAGAAGAATTCAAAAAACTAGTACCGAAGGGTGGACCTGTAACATCTACGCGGTCAGTAAAGATTCTTTCAACATTTCCACCTAAAATTTAACATATTGCTGTTACAAAGCTGAAGGGCGAGAACTTAATTAACATTTGCTAAAACTTTTAAAGGCATATTTAACTCTATGATGCATCCCACGTTACTACATACGATGTTTTCATTGATAAGAATCGGTACAATACCTTCTATGTGATATTGTACCAAAGAGCACAACCTGTGATAATGTAGTAAACTTTAAGTTAGGTTATGAAGCAAAGCCGCGTAACTCAACTCGAAAACTACTGGGTCCATTGTGATTCTCTTTAGACAAATTAAAGATTCAAGAATAGAGAATGATTAAAAAAAGAATACAAAAAATGTACCGAAAACAAGATAGGACTGGTACTAGACTGAGGACCTAGGGAATCAATATGGTTCTTGATAGGAACTACATTCTAAAGAAGAAAATTAATATTGGTGAGTAAAATCCTCACCCTATCCAGACGAGCTCAACCGTTTAGGGGATTTAATTTCCATCCCCCGCTCCCCCGTGGATCCGGGTATGCTTCTTAATCTCCGTTAACCGTTGATTTCGCTTATAAAACCTAGTATTCTATAAACATAGTCGATGTTCTTTTAACAGTTTTTTAGCTTAACTTTTTATCTGTTGATTAGCCTTCAAATCATGGACAAGTTTATTTACTTGTATTAAATATTTTGTAGACCAATCAGTTTACTAGTCTGTGTCAATGGACTATTCTATTCACCACCTTTGGGGATAGTTCAACTTCTATTATATTGATTAGTGCATTGACTTATCTTTTGATAAGTCTACTGACTAGTCTATATTTAAGTCCATTTACTAGTCAATTGACTTATCTATTGACAAGTCTACTAAGATTTCTTTTTATAGTAAAAATACCGTTATTGTTAGCTAGTCTACAGGTATTGACAAGTCTATGTAGTAGTGTATAAACTAAGTTTCTAATTCTATTGGTTAGGCCTTATGGACTAATAGCTTCTGAAAGATGAAATCGTAAAAATTTTAAAATGAATATGACGTTGACTTAAAAGCGACATTTAAATTGCAACCCTAAATCGTGTGTATGTAAGCAGGTATAGGCTGGAAAGTCGTTAAATTGTAAGACTTATACTATGTAGGTATACACGGTTGTTAGATCTTACAACGTTGGCAGCAAAATGTGCAGAAAATGTCTAATAACAGTGTCAACTTAAACATTTCTTGCAATTTTGTCAGTAATGTCTTTTCTGAAAACGTTGCAAATGAAAAATTGCATTTTAATGACAACTTTGTAAGATCTGACAACCGTGTATTATGGCTTTTAGTATCTGTAATTTTAATAAATTTAATTTTTAAATGCACTAAGAAAATTCTGCAGTTTATTGTGAAACTCAATAATATCCAATGATTAAATTTAAATATTTTTTTCTTGGATTTGCCTTCATGGATGTATAAATGTGATAACAATAGAAATATTGTATGTATAATTAGTATATTAATTATTTTGTATTCAATATGCATGTATGTATTTATGTATAGTATATAGATTATTGTTATAAGTAGTATAAGTTTTTTTTTTGCATTTTTTGTTTTGTTGTTGTTTCGTTTTCAAAAAGATTTGTAACAGTCGATTAAATAGTTTCATAATAATAATTAATTATAATTGTAATCATAGTAATAATAATAGTGTATACATTAAAGTGTATATAAATGCAAATACAACACTGTAGTTTTTTTTATGGATTTTCATTCATCTAATCTTTTCTAAGTATGAGTTATAATGGATTTTTTTTTGTATATTTTTATATATATTTTTTTTGCATGTAGAGGAGAATATAAAGGATTGTTATTAAATTTTGTTGTGTTTTTTCTTGTTATAATTTTCATTATCGTTGCATATCGATGCTTAAAAGGACATAATTAAGCTGTTATTTTTTTCCAATATTAACTATATAATTATGTAGATTATTCTAAATTTTAGGGGTTTGAAATAATAATAAAATATATATTAAGATAGATAAATAATTAAAAGAAACTACAGTTAAATAAATGTTTATATATAAGAATTTAAATAATTAAGGACTACTTAACAAACATTTACATTAAATACATATATTTTGAATAATAGTTTATTTTTTGGAAATGTTACTTTTACACATTTTGAAAATAAAATGGAGTATTTTTTAATTTCAAATTATTTGACTAAATATTACATAATTTTGTTTAATTTTTTCTTTTTAACTTAAATTTATAAAATACAATAATTTTGCTTACACTTGTGTTTATTTTATTACTTTGTTAATGTTACTTCTTATTTTTAATTATTTAATTTTTTATATTTTTAATTGACCTTCTTTTCTAATGATCACACTCTCTAGTTTTCTTTTTTTAAGAAAAAATTAAAAACGAAAAAATAAATTAAATTTTTAATAAAAAAATTAAATTTAAATTAAACTGAAAATATTGCGCCTACATTTATGCTGTTGGCCTAAACTACGTTTAAATTTTTTTAATCTTAATTTTCCATAAATTTTCATGGGTTTTTATTTTTGGTTTTTGTTGAGTGGGGTGAGGAACAAACATGATATTCAATTTAAAATTAAATTTAGTGGGTTTTTATTTTTTTTTAATTTTTAATTAAGGTTTTGATTTAATAAATCTTAAAGCGAAAAAGAATTTATTTATATTTGTAACAGTTAAACTAATATTGCAATAATTTTTTTATTACCTTTTCCATAAATTATATTTACAGTCTTGTGTTTTTTTTTCTTTTAAATTTTGTTAAAAAAGAGATTTGAGATTTTTTCTTTATTAAAACACAATTAAGTTTTTAAACATTTTCTTTCTTTTTGTGAGAAAATGTTTAAATCTTTATATGTATTATTATATTAATGATGTTTTTTTCATATTTATAGCGTTGTTAGCAAAAAAGTATTTTATTAGGCACTAAATTTAATATTTATGTGTAGTTAAACACAATTAAAGCGTTAGGCGACTAAATAGCTAAGACGATTTGCTTAATGAATTTTAAAATCATAATCCATAATTATGTGTCTTTTTAATGGAAGACCTTTTGATTTAATCATAAATCATTTAAATCGTTTTCAATCATTCTCAAAGATCTTTTTATAAAATTAAGTTTTCAGATGAATTAGTATTGTGCTCTAAAATTTAAACAGTTCCATTATTTTTTAAATTGTCTTTTTATGAGACATTTCAAAAGACCAAAATATCTCATGAAATAGTCAATGTGTATGGAGTTTTCTAACACCTTAATTCAAAACAGAATCATATTCCCAAAATCTTAGTTATTGATAAATCAGACTTGCAATTAAAACTTTTTGAAGCAAAAAATATCTTGATCAGAATATACTTAACTTAGTCAGTTGATTCCAACTAAATGACCCATAAAATGGCGTGGAATTAAAGCGTTTTTGGGTCGAATATTATGTTGTTCTAGATATCTTCAATAAACATGTTCGTTTATCGTCTGATCGTTAAAATACTTGTTTAAAAGCATTATCTTTTTAAAAACTAACTGTTCGAACAAATATCTTGATCATAAAACACTGAACTTAATCAATTGCTGCCAACAAAACGACTCTTTAAATTGGACCTGAAATAATGTCAAAATATCCATATAGTTTTTTGCGTTCCTACGAACCGGAACAATCCGATTTATACTATGCCATAGATTGCCAAAAGAGCGATTGCTGTATGTAACAACCGAAAGTTTTCCCCAGGATAGAATTGTTGAGCACTGTTGAACTATTACAACACTGATTTTAAAATGTATATTTATTAGGTGTAACTTAATCAATTGGTATCCATGGTTCTAACTCAAAGAACTATTAACTGGGCTTGAATAAGATAAATTTTGCAACAACGAATGATTGTTGTTCTAGAGATCACTAAAGTCGTTTGTAGAACCTACTTTGTACGACTGTTGATCGAAATAGTACTTTAATCTGGAGGTGAAATTTCATATATCAAAAATTTGGTACAATGTACATTCGACTGTATGACTCATCAATGAATCTTTACAATTGTTCGGCAGATCGCCAAGATCGTTGGTCGTTTTTGTCAAGGGTCTATGTAATAGTTAAAAATGGTTTGCAATTTTCAAAAATACAATCGATAAAATTGTGATGACTAAGATATATCGTTTTTATATATTAAGTCAAACGGGTTATGGCAATCGGTTTCAAAATCTATATCGGTTATAGTTTTTTTAAACATATAGTTATTTTAACTCTCTTAAGGATGGCTATATAAATCACTGAAGGGAGACATAGAGAGAGATAAAGATATACCAAAATGTATCTCTTTCATTATAGTTTTTAAAGTTACGTCTTATATTTTTTTAAATTCTCATTAACTCTTAGACTCTTTATTGAGTAAAAAGCAACGAAAGTCTATAATTAAGTTATCGCAATTCTTTGAAAGGACAACAAATGAGACTTTCAGATGTTATACAAAATTATATACAAGTCATATTTTCCATGAATTTTTCTTTTACATTTAGGTCACGAATTTACCAATACTCCCTTTTTTACAAATGTATATGTATAGTATTTGTTGGCCTGTGATACTTGTGTTAACGCTTTATAAGTTTACAAAGAACTTTGTAAAAGTTATCGCCTAACGCTTCAATTGTGTTTTTATTTTTAATGTTTCAGTATCTCTACAAAATTTATCGTAGAATTTCTTTATCTAAAAGTATTTTATTTTATATTCAAAAGTAGATTTCTCTAAACTCGCCCTTCTTTCTGTTGTTGTTGTATTTTTTTTAGACTAATATTCTAATCAAAATAGTAGTTTAAATATTGTAAGTATTCCCTAAAAACGGAAAAAAATTGTTTGTTTCTTTGTTTAAATTTGGCATTTGGTATATTGTTTGTTAATAATAAAATGTAAGTAAATGCATAATGTTCCCGGATCTAGGAATCCAAAAAAATGCACATATTTTGTGTGTTTTTCTTCGTTTTCTTTCTTTCGTTTCGTAAATGCATTTCTAAGCCATTTGTTAGCAGTTTGTTTGTTTGTTTTTTTTTAAGGAAATGAATTATTAGTATGTAAATATTTATTGCTAAAAAAAGTTATAGATGTAACATAATAGAGAATAAAGAGAAAATGAATGAAAGAAAAAAATGAAAAAAAAAATTCTATGAGCGCATAATGCAGTTTTATTTCATATTTTCTTCTATTATTATAAAATCAAATTCCTTTTAGCAAAAAGCCGCTGTAATTGTGGCCATAGTTGCAGCAGCAGGCAGTAGCAATATGTACAAATGTACATACATATACATAATTAATTGTATGTTTGTATATAAAGTTAATGCATATATCCTTATATACTCTATATATACCAATTTATGTTAATTAAACTCTTTTGTAACGTTTGTTTTTTCGTTCTGTCCTCCTCTCGGGCTGGGCTTTTATTTTTGCTACGAGAGAGTGAGCTTGATCGAAATATAGATAGAATAATATATAGAGATATATATGTATTTCTCCAATTGAAATATTTAATTATTTTTAATAAGTAATTTAATTTTAAGTTTAAATTTTTTTGGGCAGTAAAATGCTTTGTAATTGCAGCGTATTTTTTTGTTTGTTTTATATTTTAAGTTTATATTTCTTAGAAATTGATTAAAGTTTTTAATTAGCTTGGACTTAAGAATCTAGAGATAGCGTATCTACGTCAAATTTAAAACTTACTTGTCGTTTTTGCTCTTGTGGCATTTTTGGATAATCTAAATCTATTTTCGAATATGGTGACATGTGATGCGGATGATGAGAGTATGAGTGTCCTAATGAAGTTGTTGCCGACAACGGATGCTGCATGTGCGAGTGAGTGTGTTGCAGATGATGGTGCGGATATGAGGTGTGTAGTAAGTGATCGTATGCAGCTCCGCCGGAACCAGATAAACCACTGCTACCGAGACCAACACCAAGCCCACCGCCTCCACCACCCATGGCGCTGCGCACATCGTGCAGAGCGCTGCTTGTCAGGGTGGCCGGGAAGGGTGCCGTCGTGCTGGCCAGAGCGGCCAGCGGATGTGTTTGCAAGTGGTTCTGGTGCTGGTGTATGTGAAATTGATGATCCGGATTCAGCTGTTGCTGTACGGAGGCATGTATATGAGCTGAGGGATGTGTGCTGGGCGGTATTTGGTGAGCATAATGTTGGGTGCCAGCGAATTGCTGTTGTATATTATGAGCCAGCATTTGCTGGTGCGTATTGTATTGTTGCTGCTGCTGGTGTTGTTGCTGCTGTGATGGTAAATGCTGATGCTGCTGATAGAGTTGCGATATGGCGGGATTCGAGGCGTGTAGAGATGACATTAAGTTGCGCTGTTGCATAATGTTATTGACATTGTAGGCATTCACATCAGATGGATTGTATAGGGTTTGAGAGTACGGGTTTATATAACTACTGCCGGCCACACCACCTGCTGTCGTCGCATATTTACTGCCGCCCAAGCCGACGCCACCTACACCCACCCCTACACCACTGGGATAATTGAGATAGTTCAGATTCGATACCGAGTACGCGGGTCTTAAACGCGTTCCACCAACCATACCGCCCATGCCCAGTTGGCCGGGTGCCGTCTGAGGTGGTTGTGTGTATTGCTGGAAGTACATGTTCGGCTGCGACGAGAAACTCGCGGACATTTGCATTAGGTTATCGTTCAGATAGGGCGGCGAGGTATCACCCGGATGCAGAGTGGGATAACTAGATATGACGCGACCGGGATAGTGCGTTAGCGGTGTGACGGTTTGGGCGGCAGCCTGTTGGGCTTGAGCCAGACGTGCGTGATGGCCGAGTATTTGGGAGGAGCGCGATATCGACTTGTGAGCCTCGTTGAGCAAATTAATAATATTCGAAGAGGAAGACTGATGCAGGGGCTGTGGACCCACCGGCTGGTAACCGTAATAATCGTTCATCATTGAGGCCGATGGCAGGCCAGCAATGCTGTATCGGCGCCTACGTATGGGCGAGGTTTGACCATAATAACTGGCGGCCACAGCCGCAGGATCATACAAGTAGCCAGCCGATGTCGAAGGTCCTCCATACAAATCATATGGCCCAGGAGCTCCGTAACCTGGAGAATAATATTGTCCTATAATATCTGGCAACGGTGGGCTTCCAGCTGGCGCATAGTTACCGTACATCTGAAAAGGGCGATTTGAAATGGTTTTTTTGTTTTGGTTTTTTCTTTGCTTTTTGTTGGGTGCTCGTATTTAGTTTTATTATATTTTATTTAATTAATTAATTATTTATATATTTTGTTTTTGTTGGTAGATAATACTAATTGAAATTTGTTGTTGGTTACGTTTTTAAGTGTCTTCTTTTTTTGAGGTAATTAATTGACTTGTTTTCTTAATAATTTTTTTAGTTTAGTTAAAGATTTGTGATTCAAAATTCTAGGAGTTTAATTCAATACAGAAAACACACACAGAAAACTATTCATATGTAGTAGAGACAAGGAAAATAAGGAAACTTAAATGATTATTAAGTAAAAACCAAAGAGAAAACATAAATAATTAACATGAGTTTCAAACCAATAACATAGTTAATTGAGATAGTAAGTAATAAGGTAATAATAATGATGATATTGACAAAAACAAAAAAGAGTTCAAAATCCTAATTTGCATTGCCACTAAAATGTTTAGGTAAAGGATATACATTGAATTTAAATATATATTTAATAATTTATTAAATTTGTTTAATAATTAAAGGATTTTATTTAATTTAAGTCTAGGAAACATAAAGCATTTTTGTATATTTTTTGTTTAAATTAATTTAAAATTGTTTATCACCAAAATACTTAGATTTTGCCCGAACACTTACGTACTACTGGCCCCATAATTTTTATAAAGTTTTTGTTTTCATCTTTTTTGTAAAATTTTTTTTTGTGTTTTTCAAAAATTTTATTTAATTTTTGAGAAATGTTTTATTTTTTAATTTTATATTTAATAATTATAGCGGTTTTGTTGTTTTTCTTAGCTTTTCTTAATAACAAATAAATATAAAAAATTATAAAAATGATTGGTTAACAAATGAACACACATTGTTTGAATTGAAAGTTTAATTAAATTAATTAAAATGTTTTATTAATCATATTTTAGTACATATTTCTATTATATGCAATTCTTCTAAATACATTTACTTTTAATTATCTTTGATTTTTGTTAAATATCTGTTATAATTTTTAACTTTTTTTATGTTAATTTCTTTTTTAAATTGTTTAAACTTTTGTTTTACATATAGATTTTGGCAAGCCGCTGCGTAAGTTTGTAGAATGTTTGGTTGATTTGTTTAAGGGTCCTGGTCATTAAGTTTAGGTCTGTTATTTCTTTTTATTAAAAAAAAAAATGTCTTTAAAGATTAGTGTTGATTAAAGTGAAGTGTGAAGTTAGAAAGAGAGATAGATAAAGAGTGAAAGAGTTAGTTATGTGTCTTATTGTGAAGAGTTAGAGTGGTAAAGTTAGAGCGGGAGAAAGAGATGTCAAATGATTTAAAGTTTATTTTAATGTATGAATGAAAACTTTTATTAATTTATAATAATTTTTACTGTAATTTAACGCCTTGAAAATGGTTGTGTTTGTGTGAAAAATTTAATTGAAAATTAAAATTAAAATAACAAATTATAAAAAATAACAATAATAAAATACTTAATTAATAATAAATACATTATATAGAAAATTTGGATGCATTTTAGTTTATAACGTGCACATAAAATAGACGGAAAATAAATTCGTTTCTTTTCTGACAGTGTGAGAGAGATAGAAAAAACAATTAACAAAATAAAATAAAGTTTGTTTAACAGAGAGAGAGAACAAAATTAACAGACAGAGATAGAAATATTTATACAATATATATATCACACAGAAAACTGTGACAGTTTGAGAAATTTTTAATAAAAAATATAAATTTGGAATAATTGTTTTTTATTCAATAAAGCATATTAATATTAGCAGTATCTTTTTACAATAAAATATTTTTTTATCGAGTTTTGTATTGCCAAACAATTTTTGATTTTATTTATATGTTGCCAGAGGAAAATTTTTATATATATTGTTAAAGATTATTATTAGAAATTTTATTATTAATCTGAATAAAATTTTTGTCAACGCACTAGTTCCGTAACTAGTGAAGAGTGGTCAGTAAAATCGTTGATCTGCTTTGCATTCTATAAAATTTCTGAATACATATATGTAACAGGTAGAACTAGAGCTATTTGTTATTTTCTAGCAACTAATTCAGTCCCTCGCTAATGTAAATCGTTGTTTATTAAAAATATATACTTTCAGATCGAGTAATAATTTAGTGGATCAAAATTGGAATAGATATTATCCAATATTTTATTGAATTATAATCGTTGTTTTTATATGTGCTTAGTTAGTTAGTTAGTCAGTCGGATTCTAAAGAAAATTTTCGTCACAAATAGCCAAAATAGCTCCATTTAATGAACCTGGCACTTGAAGTACCTCTCTTGAATATCTACCATGACACCTTATAGTTTTACAGCCGCTGGGTGAGCTAGTTGTGGCAGTTTATGCCTCAGTCGTAGAAAAACCATGATTAAATTGGATTTAAAATACTTCCCTTCAAAAGTCTGATTGATGTTCGTAATTTCAACAAATAGATATCTAAAGTGTAAAATAACTAGTAGATAACTTTACCAAAGGGGTAAGTTTACATGTATTTCAAATCAGTACCTATGGATTAAAATTACCAAATATTTTTACACCAAAGGTAACTATGCAATGATAAATATGCAATGATAGATATTTGTTGAAATTACGGGCATGAGTATTACAATATACAGTGAGTCAGATAATACAGGTTCTTTATACAATCTAAACTTCTTTTAAAGCAATCTCACGGAGAAAATTCAGAGTTAGTGAATCTATATTAGAGTATCTATAAGTTAAGACAACTTTTGGGAAGCCGATAAAAAGTGATTGTTATGGTAAATAATAAAAAAGTATCCAAAGTTACAAGGACGATTTCTGTAAGACTCTACAGTTAGGGATCTGTAAGACTCTACAGTTAGGAACCTAAAATCGTTTAAGCGATTAAGGTCTAAACGTCAACTATCGGACAAATTTAAGATTTCGTAGAGGCGAATCTTACAGTACTTTGAATTTAAATTAATGCTGAAGTTTTTTAATTAAAGCCGATTCGCGTAAGTGGCCATAATTTTTTACTTAGATACATATACTTTTCTCTATGTTAAGATCTAAATACATTGTGAAGATTTCGGTTTAGTGATTGTAATTGGATTTTAAAAGAACACTTTTTCTCACAACACATAAATATGTATAAATTTTGCACCCATTAGGTGTCAAAGTTCCTAAGTTTTTCGATTACAAAGAAACATTAATCTTTCGTTACATAAAAATAGCATTGTACTTCAAATGTTTTGAATTATTTGATCTGCTTGGAACTTTGATAATATCTATAGAATTGTACGTTTTCCTCTCCGACCCCATGCCTATGAGTAAGTCCTACAATGTTGCATTAATGAAAACCAAATACAACAAATTTTGATACTGCTAAAGCAAAAAATAATGAATTTAATAAATTTATAAAAAAATCAAACAAAACTAAAACTAAACAAATAATAAAATTTACATAAAATCACAATTGACCCACTAATTTTGTTAATCACTTTAACTTCACGACTGTCACAGAATTACATTTCCACTGTGATTAAAATTGAAAACAGTAAAAAAAACAAATGTCCAATTCACAATCGGTGTTATACGACAGCGATTGTGAATTGTACAAATATATTGTTTTCAAATTCTAATTTCACTAAGAAGTTTTATTGCGAAATAATTCCACTTTCGATCGGAATAGAATACGGTAACAGGGCCAATGTTTCAATAGTACAATAAAATTTTAACAAAATTGGTAGATCAGTTTTCTAGTGAGGTTATTGTGAATGTGGAATGGATCAGAGGATCAGAGTTTAAAGTGGAGTTACATATGTTTAGTTTGAAATGTTCGTTATAGAATGAAAGTGATTATATCGCTATTTTAAGCGATAGTGATTTACAAAAGTGTTGCAAATTTGTGGTTATGTATATACATATGTATGCATGTATGTATGTTTGTTGATATATTGTCTCTCTTTATTGTTAAAAAAAGTAATGAATACTTTTGTAATTGCTCTGGTGTTTGAAAACTATGTAGTTTATTTGTTGGTACTGAAAAAGTGCTTTGTGTGATTTGAATTTTCCAATATTCAGTGTTTGATTTGAAAATAAAATTCTCAATTAAGTCTACGACAGTTTCGAATTCCTTTGATTGAAATATGTGATTGGCTGTTGAATTTAATTGAATGATTACTTTCATTATCTTCAAACGAAATGAGCAACGAACGATATACATATATTTAAAAAAAGAATATATATACATATTTTTTTCAATAATTATTTGGTAAAAATATACAATGGATAAAATCAAAAAGTAATACAGTTTTTTATGATTACACAATTTTCTTCGACTGGGTTTAAAAATGAAATTTAAACAAAAAAATAAAGAAAAGTTTTATACAATTGATTAATAAAAAATATTTACAAAATTAAAAATTTCAACTAAAACAAAAAGGAAAACAAAACCAATGTTTTTGTTTTAAATTTTCAATTATTTAAAATTTTTTTTGTTATAAATTGTGTTGCAATTGTTTTGTTGTCTCTTTTTCATTCATTCATTTTATTTGTAATTTTTTTTAAGTTCCAGTTTGGTTGGTGCTGAGAAAATGTTAATTTTATTTAAGAAAAATTGTTTCAAAATCTTTTCAAAACAGTTTTTAACTCCAAGGCAGAGAGTATTTAGTTTAATTTTAGTGTCTCTAAGCTTTCAATTAAATAGAATTTTCTTTGATTATATGTTTTAAAATTTATAATTTTTTTCTTTTCTATTTTGTGGTTGACTGTTTACAATAGATTGATTTTGTTTTGTTTTTTTTTTATTATAGTTTTTCCATTTATTTTTTCATAAGAACAACAACAAAATTATAATTCAATTCGAGTTAAATAATGAATACAAAAAAAAAAAAAAACAAATCACAATTATGCCAATTATTTGGAGCCATTATGATCAATAAGTTTCGTGAAAAATCTAAATTGTTTGGCAATCAACTTGACAAAACAATTGTTTATCATGTTTTAACAACAACGACAATAATATAAAAACATAAAATTGAAATTGTTTAATAAATAATTGTTAAAATAAATTGTTTTCAAAATGTACTTTGATTAATTTGTGTGCATTTACAATTCAGCTCCTTAATGAACAACATCGAGTGAGTAGTGGAATTAGTTAAATTGTTGCTATTGTTGTTTTAGTTATTTATTATTGTTTAGTTTTTTTTTGTTATAAAATTGGCTTTAGGATAAATATAAAGGTAATTTTTATGATTTTCATTTCAGTATATGTCCTTGATGAATTAAATGGATAATTTACGTTTATTTACTGCACTTTTAGAACTCATAATGTGGGCCACCTATACATACATAAATATCTATATTAGCTTTGTAATAAATTAAAACTTTCTATTGAATGTACTTTTGAGCTTTTGTAGATAATGTCGACAAATTGTTATTTTAATACAAATGTTTTTACAAATAAATAATTAAATATAATTGCTAAATATTCGTATAATTTTTATACAAATTTGTCTATTACATAAGTAGTAACTAATTCAATTTGAATTCCCTTTTTGTAATTAATCAATCTTTAAATAATATGACTATTTAACTACAGCATATTACAATGTTCATTATGTTAGTAAATTATACCTACTTACTACTTTCTCCTATTGCTAAAGGTATTGTCAAATATTTGATAGATGTGAACGTACCTTAAGAAAAACTTTTAATTTAATTGATAATAATTATCTCAAAAAGCTTTTAACTTTAATACATATCTATGTCGACTAAGGGCTCTCTCTCTTGCAGTCATCCCTCGCCCATTCAACACAAGAGGTTCATATTTTTAGTAATCATTTTGACAAATCAGAATCCTATCAGATATCATATTCCTAATATAGCCTAGTCATAAAATATTTTAGTTTCAAAACAGTACTAATTTTTTAAACGGCTCAAAGTACGAGATTTTTTTTAGTTACTTTTATTTAGTTTATTGACTAATCCAAGGACTAGTTAGTTTATTAGTCTACAATCTAGTTAATCGTGTAGTCTATACATTAACTAGTTTTAAACTTATCTATTTACAACTCTATTAGCTAATTCATTTCTGTGAAGAAGTATTTTTACTACTCTTTACAAACGTGTAATTGCATTCGGCTAAAAGGACTAATTTTAAAATTTTTGTTTACCTAGTCCTTTGAATCGTTCATATACTATTATATTGATTAGTCTACAAACTGAAACATAGACTAGTATATTGTAAAATAAATTATAAGTAAAATATATAAAATGCATATAAATGGTGTGTTGTAAAACATCGGTACCCCTCAAGTCGGTCCCATCGTTTGAAAATCGTTATCTACTCAATTTAGTAGCAGAGAAATAACACCACTATTATTGAGTAAGGTATTATGCGTTAGTGCTGATGTTTGTAACACCAAAAAAAAAAAAAATATTGATCCTACACCTTAAAGTATACCAATCGGCTCAGAATCACTTCCTGAGTCAAATAAGCTGGTTTGAATTGGTCAATTATTTCACCAAGCCCCATACAACCGTACCCTCGACCAGTGCTGATGATTCCTCATACAAAGTCCCATTTATAAAATAACTTGAATGGCTAACTTTCACAAATAGACACTAGTATCAAGATGAAATTCGGTAAAAGTGACTTAAATCCCGATCGATAGTTAGTAGTTAGTTCGAAAGTACGATGTACATACATATATACATCAAATCCGAAGAAATACACCTAGGCCTCTGTAGGACCTATTGTGCGCTCCTCAACCAGAGTCTCAGGTGGAAATCGAACCCACCACCTCCGGTCGACTAGACTTGAATACTAACCACTAACCTACCAGGTACACCGATACACTTTAAACATATCGGCCCAATTTTTGCCCTTATTAACTATACTCCTTCTGATTAAGAGCCTTTTATCTATTAACTACGTCTAATTTGTTGATCCAATGTGTTGATGTTTGTAACATCAAAAATATCTGTTCTTATGTATATATGTCGGTTAACTTTATGATTCGATTAAACTAAGTCCGTCTTTGTGTCGGTGTAAACCAGTAAAAAAATTAGTTTACCAATACCAAGGCAAATAGACTATAAGGTGAGCATACCAACACGTCAAAAAAGAATATAAGAGAGCTCAGATGGGTGCTCAATGCTTTTCGCTGCACTAAAATATAAAGTTCCCGAAGTCGTTATCAAGTGCTAACCATCTTTTTCTTAATACTGGATCTAGGATTATTTTGATGTAATAGATTCTTGATTGGAATTTTTCTGTAGAATTTTTGAACTGCATGTATTATGTACATACAATTATTGTATGTTATTAGAATAATTTGGCCAACATATTGGGAACCGATCTTTATTGTTGTGATTTAAGTAAATATAGAAAACAATTTAATGTTAATATTTACTATAGGTACTATAGTTTAGAGTAAAATTTTCACTGAAATCTTTAGCATAGTTTGTTGGCAAACGATTTCTTTTCAAAGGCTCCCAAATATTTATATACAAATATTTTAAGTTAATGTCCCTCCTAAACATAATACCCTATCAATTCTTAACAATAACTTATCTATTTATAAACATTTTGATTTTAACAACATTTATTACATTAATTCCTAAAGCCAATATTTACGCTTAATAAAATTTTATTATACTAGTGAGCTTTCAACATTTTTTGAATGTATCGATGATGTTCATTAGGAGACAAAGTGACTTTTTTATATAATTTTTTAGTTTTTTTTTTCTTAAAAAAAGTTCATATCTTCTTTTTCTGTATCACAATACTGTAGTCTGAATTGATGGTAATTATTGGTAGTAGTTGTGGTAAGTAGTTTGAATACGAAAAAAAACAACTAATAAAAAAAAATACAACAAAAACTAAAATAAAAATGTTTTCTGTTTAAGTATTTTGTATAAAAACAAGAATGTAGCACAATATTACTTTTTGATTATAGTTTTCTATTTCTTTTCTTTTCGTTTTTTTTTTTGCTGATTTTAGTTTTATTCTCTCGTTTATATTTTGTTTGTTTGCAAATTTAAATAAAAGGCAGCTATAGTTGAGTTAGTTTTTTTTCTTCTTCTTCATTTTCAATTCTTTCTTTTTTTTGGTAATACAAAAAAAGAAGACACAAAAAAATATATTTACAACAATACAAACAACAATAATAACTGAAGGGGGTGGTGGTAAAATAAAGCTTTCACCAAAAGAAGTACCAAAAAAAATCTTTAAAGTTTAAAATCAAAAATAGAGTGTTTTGTTGAAAGAAAAAAGAGAAAAATGAAATAAAATAATACACATACATAAGATCAATACAATGAATACACACACATACAATAAAGCGTAAATGAAAAGCAGATGAAACAATATTATTCTTTTTGCACTTAAATTAACTAAATATTCATATAATAAAAAAATAATCAAACATGGACTCAGTTATTTAATCTTTTCTTAACGTACAAATTAAGAGAATAACATGGATGTTTTAATGTATATATTTTTTATAATAATCACTATGTATGTGTGAGAGTAAGTGTTAGTGTGTATGTTGCTATCTGAGGATAACTATGTCTCACAATGTTGGAAATACGCCTATGTTGGAAATACGCCTTATTTATAATTTTTTAATTCAATTTTGATTAATAAAAAGAACATAGAACTGTCTGCTATGTCGACGATGTCGTAATACCTCTATGGAGAAAAGATCCAAATTACTTGTGAAGAATAGCTGAGGAGGCTCTGAATTCTGCCAAAAGCTGGGTTCAACCAAGAGGCCTCAATGTTTACCCGGAGAAGACGGAAATCCCTTTTCCTAAGAAGCACATTACGTTCAGAAAACTAAGTTTTTGAACACTGAAGAATTATTCATTCAGTGAAATTATTGTTTTTTTCACTATTAGGAGCTCACAATAAGGCTAGTCGTATCTCTTTGGATTCGAAGTAGTATACAACCTCCTATCAACCTAACCCAACCTAAAGAAACGCGAAAATGTGTAAATATACTGAACCCTGTTTCCACGGCAAGAATATGCCGCCGACAGACAGAGTTATTTACTTAGGTGTAAGTTATTTACTGACCGGAAATTTAAATTGAAATATCATAAAGAGAATAGGACCAACAAGAAAAATCATGAAATGAGGTCTTAGTTCAACTACGACACATTGGCTTTACAAAAGAGCGCACTTGTTGCTTTGGTATAAATGTTGCCATGAATAATATGGCAACCAAGGATCTGAAATATATTTAAGATATTAGGCGGTATTTACAGACGAATTAACTGAGCAAAATTAGTTATAGGAGACGTCTTCAATGTATAGTAAACACACAATATACACAATCATCTTAAGTGTCTGATCGCATACCAGAATATGTCAGAAACTTTGTTAGGAAAGAAGGAAAGTTTTGGTCAAACGAAACATTAGAGTAAATATCCATAGGAATCCATGGAAGGTAACCTAATGAACGCAAAACTAATTGACGCAACGAAAGCTGGAATATTGAAACGGAATGGGTAGAACCACGAAGATTCTATGGGGTAACCCTGATAAGAGCAAGACGAGAAACATCCTCAAAATGTGCAAGTCTGAGGTTAGTATGACGGTACACATTGAATGGACAAACGTGTTTACGGCACAGCTATACAAAATGAATGTAGAGCATTTTGAAAGTCGAACACTTTCAAAGTTAGCTCCGAGAAAGTCACGTCGTAAATAGATCCAAATATCTTGGGAGTGATATTATTTCGGAAATAACTTTTTTGAGTGAAAATTTTTTAGGATCAATAAATGATATTGCTGAAAATTTTATGAATATTAAACCATTCGATTTAGGAACTATCAGTGTACCATATCATGTTATTATTTATTTGTCGCCTATATATTATAAAATTATTCTTATGAAGACCGATGTTTAAAATGTGAAAAGCAAAATTAACCCTTTAAAGCACATAGTTTAAAAATGGAAAAACGCTATCTTTTTGAACTCAAAGCACCAACACCCAAAAGCTGTAATGTTCGTTTATGTACGAAAAATAGATCTCATGTTTATCTAATTAAACGTTAAAAAACGGTAAATGTATTTGCCATTAATTCCTTGCGTTACATTTTCACTATCAAAACTAAAGGAAAATATCTTAAACTAAATAAGAACTTTTGAAATTTATCCCGAGAATAATTTATTCATATAAAAAAGTGTTCTAATTAGCAGAATAATATTCACACAGCTATTAAATAGCAATTTGTTGTCTTGGTATCTTTCTAATTCTCTTTTTAATTCAAATAAATTTTGTGGTGCGTGGCATATAAATTTATATGCACAATTAAGCATAAACAACTTGAGAATTATACCAATGAGAAAATAAAAAAAAGAAAACGTTATAAGTAAGTAATACGGAAAAATATGCATATTAAGGATATTGTAATACATTTTATATGATAATGCAAAATCTATGGGTGTGAAAAGTGAGTGTGTGTGCGTGTTTACGTTAAGTGTTGAAATCCATAAACTTAAATATGTATGGATCTTGTAAGTACATACATACATATAAATTTATGTATGTGTCTGAAAGTAGCAACACGCAGTTATAAATAAAAGTTTCTAAGTATTTTTTTATTTGTTTTTTAATAAAATTGAGGTCATATGACGCCAAAAAAAAACTGAAATACAAATTTCAATAAATATGGCAGACTTGATGTCTCCAAACAAAATATTATTCGTACATAAACAATTTTTAGACATTAGGATGAGAGAAGCCAAAAATGAACATTATTATGAATGAATTTTTATGTGTGTGTGTGTGTGTGAACCAGCAGTTTGCAAGGAATTTTTCGCAAATGTCCTTGACTTAATGGCTTGACTCAATGTCTTGACTCAAATAAGTCTAGTCTTTGCTCTAGTCTATTCTATAGGTTATTATATAGTTTAGTCTATAGTCTAGTCTATAGTTTTTTTGTCTAGTCTATAGTCTAGTATATAGTCTAGTATATAGTCTTGTCTATAGTCTAGTCTATAGTCTAGTCTATAGTCTAGCCTATAGTCTAGTCTATATTCTAGTCTATAGTGTAGACTATAGTCTAGTCTATAATCCAGTCTATAGTCTAGTCTATAGTCTAATCTATAGTCTAGTTTATTGTCTAGTCTATATTGTAGTCTATACTCTATTCTAGTCTATAGTCTAGTCTATTGTCTAGTCTATAGTCTAATCTATAGTCTAGTCTATAGTCTAGTCTATAGTCTAGTCTATAATCTAGTCTATAGTCTAGTCTATAGTCTAGTCTATAGTCTAGTCTATAGTCTAGCCTATAGTCAAGTCTATAGTCTAGTCTATAGTCTAGTCTATAGTCTAGTCTATAGTCTAGTCTATAGTCTAGTCTATAGTCTAGTCTATAGTCTAGTCTATAGTCTAGTATATAGTCTAGTCTATAGTCTAGTCTGTAGTCCAGGGAATAGTCTAGAATATAGTCTAGTCTATAGTCTAGTCTGTAGTCTAGGGAAAAGTCTAGAATATAGTCTAGTCTGTAGTCTAGGGAATAGTCTAGAATATAGTCTAGTCTATAGTAGTAATCCATTTCAGAGGTAATTGTGTGATGCTTCTTCCATCCCGAACTGCCTGGTATGTAGTTAGCTAAATTGAATATTAAATTGTGTAAGCAAGTACTTTATACATTTGATATATTTGTGTAAATGTATCTAGTTATATAAGTGTACAAAACCAAATATTATGCTTTAGGATTTGTAGGTTCTTTTTTATTACATATTTTTGCTATTTGTTAAATTATACTTTTTATTTCTGTAACAATTTTTTTTTGCTTTTTTTCTATACGCCTTTGTGTCATTCAAAGACACTGCGTGTGTAATTTTGCAACTATTATCCTGTCATTTGAAATAACATCAAAAGGAGAATTTACAAAAAAAAGAAGGTCAAATTTTATCTTCAATAGTTAGTAGTTTTTAATGTTATTTTGTTTTTGGTTTTTCTATAAATGTATGTGAGTATGTATGTTTATCTGTGCTATACTATTATTATTTTTTCTATCTTTAACAGATGAAAAGTGCAGTTCATTGCTGTCCATTCATGTGATTTTAACATGTGAATATTTGTTTTTTTTTTTTTGTTTTGTTATCAAACAAATTAATCAAAAACAATAACCATGTAAAGAATAAAATACAAAAAGATTTTAATATTTAGATAGTGATTGTTTTAAAAGGAAGGACTACTATAACTAACTACATGTTTATGTTCATAGCTTGCGAAAAAAGGGAGCATTAATGTTCATCAAATTTTTATGACTTGATAGAAAACTAGGTGAATTTTCCTAAATGCATTAAAAATTTTCTGATTTTAAGCTATAAGAACTATGAAATTGTAGTCGGGCAAGGCCGACCATATAATACCCTACACCTTTTACAAAATCTGATTTATTTGCCGTAATTCAGTTTATGAGGGTTAGGTGAAATAATGGACCGATGTTGACCATTTGCAACAGGCTTCGTCTACTATAGTAAAAAAGATCATGTGCGAAATTTCATTGAATTATCTTCAAAATTGCGACCTGTAGTTTGATTACAAAGTTTAAAACCCTATTTGGGTGTTCAGTTGTATGGGGGCTAGGTGAAAAACTAAACATGCAAATTTTGAGGTAGCAGATATATGATATCCCAACGTCAAAAGAAATACAGCTGGTTTTCAATGGATTTATAGGATCAGACTTTACGGATATCAAAATGAGCTAAATAACCTTCGAGGGATCTCTTTAAACTACTATTACCTTATATAGCATAAGGTAAAGTTCGATTTTATTTTTATTGACATCAGTTACACGCTAGTACAATAAAACACTTAATAGTTCCGGACATTTGGAACAGAACTGATTACATCTGTATAGCTGAAGAATTAGCGAAAAAAGGCTTCTCAATGTCCGATTGGGACACAAACATTTTTGCGGCATTCTGCTACAAGTACGCAAACAACAACTTGATAAAATATTCTATATTCTTTCCTAGGCAAGATAACAGAACGATCCATCTTGCGATATTATCAGGGATATATGGCGTCCTTAAGTTATGATGTCCAAATATCAGCAATCTAGTTACTGTCGTCACGGGATACTGTTTATTTGGAAACCATGCAAAAAATGTGTATACCCTACAATGGCTTCTGCAGAAGCTGTCATGATAAGAAAGAGGAAGAATCCGTAGGACATCTTCAATAGCAGATCCTCGCTTTAAAATTCTTGGATGGCGAAATTCAAAGAACATTTCGAAGGGTCAATAGAACATTTTTAAAGCCTGAATTTTTTTTTTTTGGAAAGAAAATACATATGATAAAAGATTTGATTTTGCTATTAGCAAAAAACAATTTAAGACATTGTAAAGTTTTCACAATGCCCTATTTTCGAGGCTGGTTTCAACCTCAATATCAAATGCTAATCAATAACAGCAATGCAAAAATTTAGACTACTCCCCTTAGTCGTGTAAAGACTTCTCCCTAAAAGACTAGGACTGATCCAAAACTAATCCAAATATATAATAACATACTCCATTTATCATAGTGATGTCCTACGTGGGGACCATTTAATCTATATATCCCTAAGCTAATCTCTTGCTAAAACCATAGGAGTCCGTGATTGTCCATGTAACAGGTCATGCTGTAAAAAAAATAATATAAACATAGTCTATGTCTGCTACTACATTAAACTACTTAACATGGTAGTAGTTTTAGTTAATTTTATTAAAATATGACTTAACATATACAATGTTCAACCCCAATGTAGTACATCCTTCGAAATGCGTTCCTACAGTAGACCAACAAAAATAACAAACATTCCTCAGGACATACACTACAATGTCGTAGTAAATATCAATGCAAATGGATTCAATTGCTAAATTCAATATTTGATTTAAACATTTGCATATTCTCTCACATAAATTTATGCATTTAGAGTTAAAAAAAAAGATATAAATGTATGTATATCCATCTAATGTAATGCAATCTGTTTTTGAAAATCCATCAATATTTGTTCAAGTCTAAAGTAAAGTTTCTTCTCCACATTCGCATCAATAGTTTATCAAGTTGAAGACATTATTTTTACTTTATTTATTTTTTTTCGATTTGTTCAATGACACTTTCCCCATAGAAAGAAATCATGGACTGCAAGTGATCAGAGAAAGAGAGAACTTTTTTTTTGTGTGACATCTAAAATTGCTCGGTTCTGTGTGTGAATGTGAGTGATTATTTGTTGAAATAATTGTATGTGTATTTGTGTCTGTGTGAGTGTTTTTAATTTCTATTCAGTTTGTGAAAGATTTATTTCTAAATTATAATTGACATTTTCACAATGGAATTGAGAAAAAAAAGAAAAATAAATAAATAGAAAAAACGATAATAAATTAAAATAGAAAAAAACGGATGTGCGATTGTGCAAGTTTTTTAAACTACAATTAAAAAGTTAAAAAAATAATATAGAATATTTATTTCGTAACAGCATCAATCATTATTATGATTAAATATGAAAATAATGATAGTAGTATAACAAATACATTAACGCCATCTTTTTCTGTTAGTTTAGCACACATACATACATAAACACATATTCACAAATACACACATATACTATATTTCCCAGCAGATTTAAATATTGTGAACCGTTTAGGCAGTATTTCCCAAAAGTTGTACCCTTTTAGTTGGATCTTAATTGTCACCAGCCAATTTTGAAAATGAGACAACACTTCAGAAGCCCTTAGTAATCCAGAGTATAATGAGGCTACATTACACTATCAGCCCTTTTCTGGTAACTTCATTATTATAAATAAAATACTAATAAAATGTGTCTATTGAAGGTTCAAATATCTATTTGTAACCGAATAAAAATGTTAGTCACCAGTTCGAGATAGCGACCCCGAACTTTAGGGGTACGATTCTTGTATGTAAGCTTATATATATGCATTTATAAAATAAAAACAAAATCCTTATGAAAACTACCAGATTTAAACTGTCGAGAAAATAAATTAAAATTAAGAAAAAAAACATAAATACAAGAATAAAAGTACAAGGTTACACAAGAATTTAAACAATTAACACAGAGTAACATTCAGGACAGCAACAACAAGGGTATGATCTACAGAGGCAAAATGTGTAGTCAAAGACTAACCCCCCAAAGTCTAAATAAGAATCGAAAATTTAACTTTAAGACGATAATACTTGTACAACATGACATTGAAGCAAAATTTTTTTGCAAATGCGTATGAGTGTGATTATGTGTGTGTATGTTTATGGGAATTTTTATGACATGTGTCAGTGTAAATATATTATCTAAGGTTATAAATATACACAATCTAAGGCATACAAAAACACATACACACAAAGTTTAATTTTGTGAAAATGTTTTGGTAAAGTAGAATAAGAAGAAAAACTAAGCAAATCTTATAGAATTCTATGAAGATTAAGCATAATTTACGTTTACGTTATATTTGTGTTTACATTTAGCAGTGTAAATGTGTGTATATCTTTGTGTAATTAGTATGACGTTTAACCTTACAAAATATACTTACATATATGTACAAACAAAAATCGACTTTTATTACATAGACTTCCTACCCCCACCCCCCATTTTTATTTTTACAAATTCTAGTAAATTTAGTAAGTTTCACTCGAAAGTTAGCAAGGATATGTTTTTTATAACTTAACAATTGAGTTTCAAATACATATTAAGTAAAATATCGTGGGACTGAAATAACGGGGGTTTACAGAATTCTAAGTTCGAAGGAGAGAATTCCCGAGCCAGATGTCTGAGTAATGTTCGTAATACCTGGCAAGTAGCACTATTCCATTGTGGTACTTTTCTACTACATACTGTGCTAAAGATGTATTATCATCAAGTATAACCACATTTTGGATCATTACACTTCCGTTACCTACTTCTTTTTCAATAATATTTGTATAATATATAAAGTGTTTTGCGACAAGAATCCACTAAAACATTGATAGTATGACTTCTACCGATTTGGCAACAGTACCTACAGATGTATTTGATGGATCAAAGTACAATCTTCAACAATATGCCGAGACTTTGTATAACCAGATAAAAATTAGAACATATCAATGATAACGCTAAGGTAAAGGCGGTTTACCAATGTACCATACTCGAGCTATGACCAGTAAAACGTTTTGAAATGTTAGGCATCTTAGTCTATACAGACAGTCTTAAACGTGTAAACTCGAAGTACAAAAGTTGCGGGCAATTGTTCTGCTCATGACTATCAGACATGCCTGATCGCATACCAGACACAGAATATGTTGGAAACTTTGAAACATTGATCCAGATAGAATGCCTTGGTCAAGCGAAACATTAGAGCAATTATCCTTTGAAATCCGTTGCAGCATGGACGGCTCTAAATTGGGGCTCAAAGTGGGCCTAGAGTTCTATATTAAAGACCAAGAAATGGAAATATACAAAACGTTTACTTACTCATAACATAAGCCTACAGGTATAAGTACTAGCAATAGCAGAATGTGTAAATTGGATTAGAAAGGATATGGTGTTCCAAGGGCTTAACATATTTATCAACATCCAGAAGGCAATTAGGGCGATATCAAGTGATAAAATGAAATATTAAACCGAATTGGATTGTAAGAAAGCTAAAGATTGACGAACGCAAAAACATTTGACGCAACGAAAACTGATTTTAAAATATGGATAAGAGAATCCAATATCGTGACCCTGATGAGAGCAAAACTAAAAAACCTTCTCAAAATGAGTTGAGGTTAGTATGATGGTACGTACTTTTAGTGAGCACAAAGGTACTGCTATACAAAATTAAAAGTGCGGATTCAGATGAATATTGCGTATGTGGAGAGGGCAGTAAAACGCTGTAGCACTTTATTTGCGGCTGACAGGTGTTTGTCGAAGTTAAATCTTCCTCACGAACAAAGATAGAAAAATTCTTTGGAATAACGTTTTTAACCATTTCTTATATTTTTTATCCATAAAAAAGGGCACAATAGGCCTGATAATTTTTTTCGGATTTGATGTAGTATACATCCTCCTATCAACCTTGTATAACCTAAATATTAGATATATATGTATATATCTGCAAACGAAAAAATAACTTAATTAGATATTTAAAATTAGAAAAGATATAGTAAATATCTAACCTCGTAATATATTTGTCTTATAAGGGAACAGTCTTTCAGTATCTTCGCTAACATTTCGTTTACTCTATGGTTTTACTATTATCTTAATCAAATACTCTATATGGCATTTCCATGGCAAACTTTTTGATAGTAATTTTTAATTTGTTGCTTAGAGTAATTATTTAATTATATTTCACTCATTTTTTTAGAAACAATGGATATACTATGTTTATTATAGAAAATTTAAAGAAAAATTTGTTTATACATTGTACATATTCCCAAAAGAGCAGCAACAATATTTAAAGTTTATTTTTTACAAAGAAATATTAAATATGATTTATAAGCGAAAATAGAAAAAAAGCTTATCATTATGATAATCAATATACAATTTTAAACAAAAGACTAAACTCCTTATATAATAACTTATAGAATATATGGAAACAGATGTAACAGATTAGTTAGACAAACAAATCTTGTGTATTTTGTTCTTTGTATTAAATTCAGATATAAAACCATAATAATTTTTACAAGATTTATGGTGTAGCCGTTCCATTTACGGATCAGAACACCACAAAAACATGTAGTGATCTTTGTTAGACGTTTCAAAATTTAGTCTCTCAGATCCCAATACTAGCAGAATTCTCTAGAAGGACATTAAAACCTTCACGGCGAGGCCGCTAGTTATATTCAAGAATTAAAACTCAAAACATTGACAATCAATTTTTAATGAAAATTTCCCGTGAAATATGTTTCCTTCCTTCTTATGGAATTTTGTAAACAATTGTTGTATACAATGTCAACTATTGTGAATGAATTGTTTACAGCAAGTTCCCAATAACAATTTTTTCTTCAAGGAAAATGAAAATTTCAAAGAAACCAACATTTTACTTGTATTATTTATAAAATTGCGGATTCGGATGAATGTAGAGCATATAGAGAGAACAGTGATACTCTGAAACACTTTCTTTGTCATTGTCAGGCTTTCGCCGAAATTGTATAAAAAATCACGAACATTGATTGAAAAATTCTTAGGAATAAGGTCCAGAATACAGAGTTTCTGAACATCATCAGATAATACATTCCCCGGTAAACATTATTAGAGTACATTATCCATTTAGGTAATCCTAATACTATTCCCCTGTAGTATTATTAGTGTACATGATCTGTTTAGTATTCCTATGTAATGCAGTCATGGATCTTGTTTATTTTTTAAAAAACAAGTTGATATAATGTTGTGCGTCTCCTATTCCCTTAATTTTAGCAGGAAGTAGTTTTGAGATTAGTCCAATGTAATATATAGGTGGAATGCTTTCAGTATATTAAGATTAGCTTTGGGCTAGTCCTTTGAGGCGAGCGTGAAGCTGTCGCATTTTTTGAAGGGTCAGTAAATAAGTGTTTTGTTGTTACCAACAAACATTTTCCGCGCACATTATAGATTCCATAAGACCTTTTACTAAAACTTGTCGGAATGTAAATATTGTCGACTTTTAGGAAGAAAAAAAAATTAAGTAATCAGTACTCAAGTCAATCCGGACCGATATAAAGGTATGAGTTTCATAAAAACAAGTACAAAATACTTCATTCAAGTAGGGACTAGTTAAGTACGAAAAAAACTAATTTAACCTTTTTTGGTCTAAATGTATTTATTTTGAGAACTTTCGATTTGATTGAAATAAAAATAAGATTGATTTGAGAAGATTTAATTAATTCCAAAGTGATCTTGATTTGAGCTTGATTCGTACTTAATTTTAGAATTCAGAATGCAAATAGTACAACATTATGAACTTATAATAACATATTCATTTCGGTATTAAAATTTTCTCAGTGTCCATGGACACTTTTAAATGTTTTATAAAGCTTGTACAAGTATTTCCTAAATTGTAAATCCAATTAATTTAACCTACCCAACTTAAATTTAAATCAAAATTTCATAGCTTAGATACAGTTTTTCGAAATATACATATACACAAAAAAGGATCAAGACATATTTTTATTCTTTTAAAGTTTATGTAGATAAAAAGCTTTATGAAGAATTTTTTGTCTTAAGTATGTATACATAAACAGGCAAATACAAACAAAATTAACAAGTATAAAAGAATGTGTATTAATGTTAAAATTTTCCCTGCAGAATCACAAGGAGTAAATGTATTTCTTTTAAGCAGCATGATATCCAAAAAATCAACAAGGTATGGATCTGTTGACAATAGAAACAGAAATGACATCGCCACTTTTGTGTCCTTAAGTAATCTAGAAAGTAATCAATTTAAAGTTTAAACATAACTTTCTTTTAACTCATTCATTTAGGAAATAAATTTAATTCCCCTGAGCTGCTGGGTTATTTTAAATATAAATTTATTTATTTATGTTTGTATGTGTTGGTGTATCTTTTAATTTTGTTTTGTGAACGTGTGTAAGTGGGCTGATTTGTTGTTGGGTATCAGTTAGTCAATGAGAGCCGGTGGTGCTCTCTAATGTACATAAGAATTCCAAAAAAAAAAAACAAAAAATTTTTGTGTTAGGAACTGTTATGTTGCATGAAATACACACACACATTCATACATACATATATTTTCGTTCTCATTTTCAAAGTCTATTTTTAGGGATAAAAGTAATTTGTTGTTGTTTATTTTTTGTATATATGGATTATTATGGGAGCCTCCAACTTGTTTGAGTAGATGTTCATTATGTATGTAGATGAGTGTGTTTATATTTATGTGTAGGTGTGTTTGTATGTTGATTCTGTGTGGGCGGCTCTATTGTTGTGTAGTCGTTGTTGCTGCAGGTTGTTGGTATTTCTTTTTTCATTATTGAAGGTTGTAAGTGTCAATGCGTGCTCATTCATTTATTCATGCTTACATCTATAGGCAAACATATAGAAGAACAATTTGAACATCTAAACGTTTTACACTTGTCCACGCATTATACAACTCTGCCAGCATACAAGTTTACAGATACAAATAGTAATTATTATAGACACACTTTAAAGATATTGCAATAGAGCAAACCATATTAAGTCGTTTTAAATTAAATTACACAGGTCTACAAAATTTGAAAAAAAGAAGAATATAGCATTCAACTTGTCGCTTTTATACCATCTAAAAATCGCCCGGCATGGCCTTAAAGAATTTTTAAGGCCATGTTGGGATTCAGCGTAGCTTAATCCTTTAGTAAAGTATACTTTGGTCCTGGATTAAAATTTTGTCGGCCTCTGTAACCTGTCGACATGTATGTATTTATATATATTGGTCATTAGTCTCAAGAAAAATTTAAGTAATTTTTTGTAATTGAAATACATATTATGTATTTTGTACAAGTTTTAAATTGTTCATTTTTATTTAATCTAATGCCATTGAAATGTTTTATTATAATTTATGACTTAAGCTGTTTTTATGTAATGCCAAAGAAGAAGTAGGGACACATTTTTTGTTTTTGTAAGAGGAGCAGTTGCATTTGATTATAATTAAAATTTTATATGGATGTAAAAAGTGTTGCTGTTTGCATTGCCATAAGAATAATATTTAAAATTAATTAAAAAAGTTTAAAATGAAATGCTTAAATGAGAATAATAATATATGTAAATCATAAATATACACCATGCTTTAGTGAGTACATATTGAAGTAAATTCCAAAAATTTTTAATATTTTTTTCCAATTTTTAAAAGAAGAAATTTTTAAGATTTTCTTAGAAAAGGGTTTTTCTAATGAATTTTTTTGGTCTTGTCAAACTGATGTTTGTTTTATCGTAGAATTCTCGTTGGCCGCAAGTGAAGAACTCCTACACTTTTTAGACCAGCCAATCGCAAGGTCATAACGTCTTCTAACGCCAGAATTGTAATAAAGCCAAACAGTCTTGGCATAGCTGCGGTACTGGTAACAACCCTTTACTCAGAGCACTGATGGAGCTCAAAATTTATTTCAATCACAGTTTAGACTTCTTTTCCCAGGTACCAGATAAAGAAGTCTGGTTAGCCGTGAGTTATAAAGTCACCTGTGAAACCTTAGGCAGTGGTAAGTAAAATGTGGCAATCCACCCCCGTGGATATATTTTCTGTAACTAAATCCGATCAAAAGATTTCCAGTAAATAGAGTGTGAATTTTGAAAAACTCCTTTAAGTCCTGCCAATCTTGAGGCATTGGTAACGTAATTTTGCCTTTGGAGTTGCAACCAAAGTGCGGAAAGAACACCAATGTATTATGACGGGGGAGCACAGTCTCTAATCAGTATTTTTACTCACATTATCATTATCATGTCCAGATTAGGATAGGTCTTAAAAAAACGTATCCACTTTTAAGTTTATCCATACCTGAAGTACCAAGGAACCGGTGCGGAAAGGTATCTTTGAGAGAGTTTGAAATGTGTTTCAATGCGCTCTGCCTCGTTTCAATACTACCTGATCAGAAATTTTGGTTACATTGATAATAAATCTCTTTCAGAAAACCTAAGGCAATGGTAATTCGTATTTCACTAAAGTGACGATTGTTTTTACCCTCGTTTAGAAATAGAACATTTTTTACAAAAGACGAAATAGAGCCAACCAGGTGGTTAGACGTAAATGGAAAACACTGTCTTTCGGATGCATTGACTCTTTGTTGAACTGCCGCGTAATTAAAGGCTAAAAGTATTTGTATAATAGAATTTTTCGATTTTAGATTTTAGAAAATCTAATCTTAATGTACAAGTTTTATTTAAATTAGCTCATCAGTTTGGAAATTATACATTTATTTTCTTTCTTACAAAATCCCCTCCTTATTACACAGCGGATAATGAATGTGTGATTGAAATATTAATCATACGACTAGTAGAACATATATTACAAACAAATTGTTTTTAAGGAATACAGGTGGTGTGAGTTATATTGAATTTAATTCTTCACATATGTTTTATTCTAATCAAACTTTCGTAAATTTATGTTTCACAACCAAACAATAACAATAAGTTTCCAAATTTTTTTTATTAATATAAAATCAGAGAGA
This sequence comes from Lucilia cuprina, assembly GCF_022045245.1. Classification (NCBI taxonomy): domain Eukaryota; kingdom Metazoa; phylum Arthropoda; class Insecta; order Diptera; family Calliphoridae; genus Lucilia; species Lucilia cuprina. The sequence goes on from NC_060954.1 coordinate 34,974,499, forward strand.
CAATATTTATGAAATAAATGTGTAAATTGAATGATGTGAGTTTGTGTGCTTTAAGTTTTCTGTGTGTAATTTTTTTTTTTTGATGGGATCTGTCAAAAAAAAATCATATAAAGTAAGCTCTTAGTTTAGTCCGATTGATGAACAGTTTTAATTTTCTCTGCATCAATAAGTACTCTATTGAATAGTTTGTTAATTTGTTGGTTGTTGGTGACACTATTTAAAAATCCATGATAATTGAGATGATTAAAAATGGTGAATGATTTAAATGACGTTGTGATGATGAAGTTTTTTTTTTTTTGTATTTATTTATTGTGATTTAAACGGATGACCTTAACGATGACAATTGATTTGATTGATTGATGAATTGAACGATGGATTGAATTGATAGATTAAAAATTTTGTGAGTGCCTTTAAATAAATCCTGTTTTGTTATGTATTTGCATACTACCTTATAGTAGACGTAGGCATTGTCCATAAGTTTGAGTTTACTTTTGTTTTGTTTTTGACGATTAAACCCTGTTAAGCTGGGATAATTATGCTGAAGTATAGGCTACTTTTTCAAACGTAATTAAACTATTTGTTTAGTTTATGTGGTTTTTGTGATAATTTGCAGTTCCCTACTGCTAAGGCTGCTGAACGTTTTTGTTGGTGCTGCAGCAGTTGCCTTGTTTTTATTGTTATTGCAATTGCTGTAGTAGTGGCTAGTTAGTTACTTTTAAAGGTCACTACTGATTAAGCTTTTTTTGTCGTATGCCTATGTTTTCGTAGTAGCAGAGCAAGAAAACGAAAGAGAGAGAGTGAGAGTAGTTTAGTTTACTCTGTGTGTGGGTTAGGCAGTCAGCCAGCCAGTCCCACGTATGAGTATTTTCTTGTTTTTTTTGTGGTTTGTTTATCGTAGTTTTCTTATTTTTATTTTAAATATTAATCTAAAAATTCTCTTGCTCTTGTTTAGCTACCTCTTACACTTTACTTTCTTAATATATTTTTATGCTCTCCCTTTGTTTTTAGGTTGTTAATGTAAGGAGAGGGGTTTGTTTGTTTTATTTGCTATTTATGCTCCAATATTTTTTGTCGCCTCTTCCGCTGTGTCGCTTGATTCTGATTCCGTTGTTTAATGTTTTCCTTGTTGGAGACTGTAATTCGATAGCTTGAAATCGGAGTGTGTGTGTGAATGTATTTTTCTTAATATGATGTTTCCTGGTAATTATCTATTGCTATTGTTTTCTATTCCTCTTAGTTGTTTGGTTTTGTTGTCTTATTATGGCTTTTGGTCATAAATATATAATGTGTTATTTGATTTGGTCTGGTGTTTTTCGTTCTACTTCTACTTCCTCTTAGAAGTGAGGCATAGAAATTGTTATGTATGTCTGTCTGTCTGCCTGCCTGTCTGTCTGTGCTTTTGACTGTCAGTTTGTAGGTCTGTCTTTAGAATTTGTTTTCTGTAGAACTTCTTTCTTATTTCGAAGTCTTAGAAGCTGAAGAAGAAATCTTATATATGTTCGTATCTTATTATTGTTGTTGTTTTTATTTTATTATTAATTTTCGTTGTATTTGCTGTTTTTTGTTTGTTTTTGTAGTTGTATCTTTTTCTAAATATATTTTTGTATATTTTACATGGACTTTTGTCCCGATTTCGTTGTATTTATTTTTGTGTGTGTGTATGTTTAAGTTGTATTTAGCTTTTGGCTTTGCTTTGCCTTTTGGCTGGCTGGTTGTTTGCTTGATTTGTATTTGTTGTTGTTTTGAAATTATTGATTTTATTTTATTTTTGCATAAAACACAAACTGTTATTTGCAACTTTTTTATTTAATTTTATTAATATTTTTTTTCTAAATTTTTTTCTATAATTATTTTGAATAATTAATTGAAAATAATACTTTTGTTTGCCACTCAATTTAATTGCTTTTATTTGTTTCGTGTGTTGTGTAAAGGCACCAGGGGAATCAAAAATTATGTGTATATCCTTTTAAAAGGATGTATTTTTTTGTAACAATTGCTTTGAGTTGACGATTCTATTTTGCCTCAAACAAACTTGAAATTTTTTTCTTTAACACATTTTTAGCACTTTATTTAACGCGCCGCCGTCTTGCTTTTTTTGCTTCTTTTACATTTTTTAAGAACAAATTTTCTTTGAATTTCTTTTTGCAAAATTTTAATTATTAGAATTTTTTCTTAAATATTTTGTGTCCAATAGTAAAGCTATTTTTAGTATAAATGATTTTTTTATTTCTTTTTTTTATGTTGAAATATTTGTATTTGAACGACACACACTCTCGCGCGTTGCTTCGTTTCGTGTTTCAAAACCTTAAACGTTGCTTATACAACTGCCCTTACATACGTAGCTTTAATGCTCGGTAGGCCTTCAAAAGTGCATTCCAATGCAAGAAAAAGCTTTGCTAAAGCTATTTTTTTACTCTCCAAGTGCATATGTTTTATTTTTTGTTGTGTAAATGTTTTATTCTATTTGCATTTGTAAGTGTTAGCTCAAGCTTTTTTGTTTGTTCTCTCTCTCCCTACATTGATTTCATTAGTAGTGTTATTTCCTCTCTGTGCGTATGAAAGCTTTTTAAGGGTTTACATTAAAGCTGTTGAAAGTATTGATTTCTTTTTTTTGGTAAACTAAAACGTACTACATCTATTTTGTGAGTATGTGTTTGTGCTTTAATGCTTCATTCCAACAATAGATTATGTTACGCGGAACATTAACGTCTCTTTGTTGTTGTTGTTTTTCTTTCTGTTAATTCTTTATATCCTTGTTCTCGTTTAACGACATTTAATATTGTTTTTGTTATTTTTTCGCCAGCTCCTCTGGTGTGCTTTTAAGAAAATACTACAGCAAAGGACTATAATTTCATAGACAGAATGTTGGCGCTAGGCGTTAAGCGTTGAATTTTATAAAATAATTAACAAAATTGTTTCTAAAATTAAAAATCGTTTAAAATTGTTTATCCTAGAGCTTTTTCTAGCATCTTTATAGTCGATTTAAATTATATGACCATAACCTTAAGCGACTTGAGAGAGACAGACTCCATAAAAGTATTGTTGTTAATTTTTACGCAATGCAGCAGATTATGCCAGACCAAGTGGCTCCGGTTTGGAAAAATAAAACTCCACCTCTTAACTTTATTTAGAACATTAGAATTGTCTTTAAGATATCCATATTTTTTATTTGGTTTCATTTAAAGTTTAACTTTACACGTAAATATTTAGTATATTACCTACATTTTTCTGTAGTAAACAATTGTTTACAAAACTTTTATATGCAAAAAGGTGAATAAACAATACAAAAAATATAGTTTTTGATGCATACAAAACGTAAATAATATTTTTTTATGTGATATTAATGTAAAAGGTTCAGGTGTCACCGCGTCGAAAACAAAAAAAATTTCCACAAAAAAGTAGGTGGACATTTAACATGTCGGAAATTGGTGGCATTATATTGAGATCAGTGGAGGTCACAAAATTCATTTGTGAACACTATATAAATTCAAAGTATGAAGTTAGCGTTAAATCTTTGTAAATAGGGATTTTAATTTAAATTTGACAAATATGTTGGTTTCAATAAATTTTGTTACATTGAAATGCTTTCCTCTCCATGATTTTAAGACAGTTTTTAGGGCTAAAGTCATTTTCTGAAGAAGACCTTATATAGCGGATAGGGTCAATTATAAAACGATCCATATGAAATTAAAGCATTGTATTCGATTCTTATAAAATTGAGCAAAAATATTTTAGTTCCGATAAAACTTTTTATGAATGTTTAAGTAATATTTTCAAGGAGATCTCATACATGGAGTAGTATCAATTGTCCTCCGATCGTTATAAAATTTCGTTATAAAATTAAGCGGGAAGATTTCAGTTCCCATAAAACTTGTTTCAATAGAATTTCGTTGCTATACTTGAATTTTGAATGAAGTTATGAACGTTATAGTATTTTTCTGAAGAAGATAGGATCAACTGTAGTCCAATTCTTATAAAATTTTATATACAGTTATAGGCTATTAAACCTGGCAAGGTATGAGCGTTATAGTCATTTTTCTGAGGTGTAGTTTATATGTCAATTATGGTTCCATTATTTTAAAATAAATAAGTAATTTTATGAAGGCTACCTTATATGGGGGCTAAGTGAAATCGTGGACCTATACACCAACTAAAAATATTTGTGCAAAATTTCAGCTTTCTTTCTTGCCACGTTTGGACTCTATCGTGTTTTAACAGATAGACAGGTGGACATTGATAGCAATAAAATATTGTCACGAAATATGGTCAAGCGTACCAAATAACTTGGAAATAATCAGCAACATAAAAGTCGAAGAATTTTTTATGAAGAGAAGAAACTCTAGGAATTTGATTTAATGATTGCAAAGCCGTTCAACGCAATGAGGGCGGCATTAAAAACACAAGCGAGACCCTGAAGAGAGAGCGAGTAGCCTCCTCACAACAAAAAAGTCCACGGTTGGTATGGTGCATGTATTGTGGGTCGAAACACAGGATTATAGACATCACTAAGTTAAACCAAATATCACCCTCCGGAACACTGATTAAAAAGAAACTACTTAAACGAAAACTAGTTTCTGAACATAATACCTTTATAGAGTAGCATATAAAGTTGTCCGGACTAACATTTTTTGTAGACTAGAGCACAACAGGCCCCATAGTGGTCTAGGTGTACTTCTGCGGATGATCTACTAAATATCTTTCTGAAAGGATTACGTAATATATATCTGATAATTTAGTTACTACTCTAGAATTAAGTGTTATATCCCAAAGAGATTTTTTAAGTACACTGAAAAAATCCATGCCTAATATATACGAAAAATGTCGTACATTGTACGAATCGTTCGTTGTTTTGCACCACGAAAATCTTTCGTAATATATACGAAATTGTACGAAATATTTTCGTATAATGCAAAATATTTTTGAAAAAATTAATTTACATAAATTGAAAAAAGGGAATTTTGATTAAATATGGTAAAATTTACGAAATATTAATTTTTTCAAACATTTTTGTTCGTTTTAAAATAAATTTTCTAATTTTAGTTCAAAATTATTCTCCACACGAATTTTAAAATTTTTTTATAAAAATAATTCGTGAATAATATTATTCTTTTTCTTAAATTTTATGAAAATGTTGTAGTTTTATTTAATCATAATATAATTTATATCATTATGTTTAATTTCGCTAAAATTTAAGAAAAAAATATTACGAAAGTTTTCGCACTTTCGTAAAAATAGAAAATGGTTTTATTAAATAATATTTCGTACTATACACGAAATTTTTGTAAATATTACGAAAATAGAAGTTACGAATTTTTTTTTCGTAAAATTGAGCATGGATTATTTTCAGTGTAGAGACACATGGATGGGAATTGATCTGAAGTTTTGTTTGAAGGTCTGCAATCTTTACAGATGGTTTTAAAATGGTGCAGGAGTTTATATAGTACATTGTAATATAAGTGTCTCATATAGACTTTTGGATGAATGTAATGTCTTTCAGGCAGAGATCTTAGCGATCTACATTAGAATGGGTCGGAGGTGACATTTTATGTTGAATATCAGACAGCACTTAAGGCCTTGAAATGTAGATAATTTCAGTTGTAGAGATGCTGTACGTGAGCTATTTGGGATGTAGATGTGTTGGGTTCTAGGGCATTGTATATACAAGGTAATAAAATAGTAGACGAACTGGCCTGATAAGGATCAGATCTTGACAGTAAAAAGTTAGTACTTAAAACCTTATATCTGCCTTTACTATAGCTTAATTTTCGATAACTCAGGAACTTCTTTAACGTATAATGGATTGCACGGTATCTAAGGCCTTATGGCCGAGTTTGAATGCCAAGGCAACCAGTTTACTATAAGGGTTGAACAGAAGGAGTATTTAATTATTTGTAGTGGTGATAACCGGTCACAATGCTATAGAAGCCCTTTTAGGTAATTGGGTCTCTAAACACAAGAGTTTTGTAGGTTATATGAGAACGAGAAGGAGAACAAAATATATCCTACTGTCCCTAGGATATATTTTGTGCGACTGTTCTGATGCACAAAGTTGAAGGAGGAAATGGCAAGGAAAAGCATTCTATGATGATTTAGAAGATGTATCTAGGTGTAGTATAAGCGATATTTTAGGTTTTGCCTGGTGAGTGGACTAGCAATTTAGCCGTAGACCTTTGGGTCTCCGAGTGGTTGTATACCTTTTTGGTATATAACCCTTTTAAACTAAACTAAACTTATTAAATGTTGCTATTTAGGCGATGACCCTTAATGACAAATGAGCGAAATGTGCATTGCAATAAATCCCCAAGTGTGAGTATGTTGTAATAGTGATCTCTTGCATCAAACAATTTTCCAATTTAAAGGGATTTTGTTTCTTTTAAGTTCTGTGTGAAATTATTTGTAATACGTTTATGTGTATTCATATACAATGTGACTTTTAAACTTTTAATAAATTTGAAACATTTAAGCTGAAATTACGGAAATTGTTCATTAAACTCAAGTAATTGAAATGGAAAAAAAATGAAAAGAGAAAAAAACAGAACTGAACCGAACAGCAGTTGGCATAAATGTATATTTTGTGTGCCAAAAATAAAAAAACAACAAAAGCAACAAAACGAAAAGAACAAAAAAAATCTTTAAGATTAACTTTTATTTAATGTTCAAAGGATTAAAGAGAATTTGATAGTAGAGCAGTAAAATGGAAAGTTATCTAGGTTTATGGATCACTGGACGAAATTGACAAGAAGTTGGATTATAAAATGTTCATCTCATTTTATTTTATTTTTTTTGCTGCTGCTTTTATTTTTCTTCTTATTATTTTCAGTCATATTCTTATTATGAAAATATGTACTTATGTACATATTTTCTTTATTTCTGTAGTTTACAAAAAGGCAATAACAACACTTCGGTTAATTAAAATCTACATTAAAGGTAAAATACAAAAGATGAAGGAAGTGCAAATATTTGTGGTTCATTAGAGGCGATAAGATAAATGATTACATCTACAATAAATGAGATTTATATTAAATAGAGAGAAAGAGAGTTTAATTTGTTTAAACATGTCGGTTTACCCGACATCAAATTAAAAAAAAAAAAACAAGTTAGAGTTCTATATTCGGCTGTGATGAATCTTATATACCCTTCACCATGATGTGTTAAAAAACAGTCAGTTTGAATTTTATTACAAAGAAGGTAACGTACCAAAAAGTCCCTTTTTATGGGTTCTTACTTAATCCAGACTTTACAAACTTAATTTCATGTTTCTAGGTTCAGTATTATAGACATTTCAAAAAGTATTTTATGAAGAACGAAAAGTGCCAAAAAGTCCCCTTTTATGGGTTCTCGCCTAATCCGAGCTCTACATACTTAGTTTCATGTTTCTAAGTTCAATATTATAGAAAATTCAAAAAGTACTTTTTGTAGAACGAAAAAGTACCAAAAAGTCCCCTTTTATGTGTTCTGATCTAATGCGGACACTACGTACTTAACTTCATGTTTCTAAGTTCTTATTGTAGAAAACTCAAAAAGTACCTCTTGAAAAGCGAAAAAAGCACAAAAAAGTTCCATTTTATGGGTTCTCATTTAATTCCGAATCTACGTACCTAATTCCATGTCCCTTGATTCAATATTATAGAATATTCCAAAAGTACCTTTTAAAATTCTCACCTATTTCAGACTCTACATACTTAATTTTATATTTCTTCAATGGTATCGAAAATTCAAAAAGTACCAAAAAGTTCTAACTTAAGCAAGAAATAATTCAAGGGGAATTTAATGCGAAAATGTTATTAAACAAAAGTCTAAAACACATAAACAAAACAATTAATAGTTTGACATTTCTTTAGTAAAAAGCAAACCAAAATACACATGAACAACACATGAACACAATAGAGAAAATAAACTTAAAATTGATATTTTTTTAAAATCACAATAGGCACATGAGGTCATAATAATCTAGTTTATATATCAACGATTTTAGAAAAAACAAAATGTTAAATTACTTTTTTACACACGTACTCGAACATCAAACTTACATCCATCTAAACAAAACCAATTTTTTAGTTGTCAATGTCTAAGATATTTATTTTAATTGATTTTAATTGTTTTTATTTTATTGAAAATTTGTGTATATGTATGTGCAATAGGGTAACTTCGTTTTTTAGAGGAAATGGTATTACTGATGTCCCCACTGAAAATGAAAAGTTAGTTCATTTTAAGATACACACATATTTCCGAACAATTTTCAGTACCACATTTCATCTTCCCAAATTGGTTCGATGTAGTCATTGGACTATATAAGGTACATTCCCTCGTATTTGTAGAACGAAAGCTCACTTTTGCGATTGTAAAATTTAGTGTACCATCATCTTAAAGGAACGTTTATATATCTCTTAGACGTAAATACATTATCTTAAATCTATTATAACTATAGCCATGATATAGGGTCTTAGTCCTACCATGGCAATTAGGACAATTCAAGCTGGAAACGTTCTACCCTTTGGACACATTGTAAGGTTATATACAATCATCGGACGTACCTGCTCGCATACCAGACAGAGAATATGTAGGAAACTTTGAAAGTGCGTTGCTACACGGATGGCTCTAAATTTTAGCGACAAAGTGGACTGGAAATACATGTGTTGAAAACCCAGAAACAGAAATATATCAGCGTTTACCTAATCATAACGTAATGTGTAAATTCGATTAGAATAAATATAAAAACTTCAAGGCAATTAGGACGGCAAAGATCCTATGGGGTGGTCCTGATGAGAGCAAGAAAAGAAATGAGCAAGTTTAGGGTTAGTATGATGGTACATAGGGTAGAAGGGGGATCATTTGCCATAGGGGCACATCTGTTAATGCGAATAACTTGAAAACCGAGTAATCGATTTTATCGCATTATCAAATTTTGTTTTCGTTTATCGATTATCTATCATCCCTGAAAATTTGAAACATTAACTTTACATATGATAAGAGGCAGACATGATTAATTGTTTTTAAAAGGGCTGTAAAAATATTTCACTGTGTGAACTTTTTGTGCTAACTTTTTTGTTTTTGTGATAGAAAAAATATATTGGTAAGTATTAGAAGGTCAATAATAGTGAATAATAAAACATAATAATATTTTCGATAATATAATTTGAAGACCGAAAAAATTTGAAACCAAACCCCAGAACTGCCCGTGGGGCACATGCGCCAAATATATGTAATGCTTGTGATGTAGAACAAAGTTTGGTTAAAATATAGAAAAAAAACAGTAATAATTTGTTTTAATTTTTTTTTGTGTTAAGTTTTGTGAAATAAACAATAAATATCTGGTTTATTAAACTTTGTTTAATGAATTAAAGTATAAAACAGCAAAATAAGTTTTTATTTTTGTAATTTTTTCTTTTATTTTACTAATGACAAATCTAAGGATGACTTAGGAAAGATTGAAAGGAATAAAACTAAAGCCAACAGATCTAAGTATCCGAACCAAGAAAAAATTTAAGAATATGTATTGTGGTTTTAATTTGAGGCCGCCTCAAAAAAAAGTGGCGTATGGTCCCCCTTCTACCCTACATATTCTTAGGGGAGATACAAATCACATCTATGAAAAATGAGACATACGCGAAAAGTAGGCAGATTTTTTGTTATGTTCATGGTTATGATTAAAATTATATAATAAAAGTATGTATATCCTTATTATTACCACTGCTACTTATTTAAAGCCTTTTTAACTTATAAAAAGGCGGAATGATATAACTGCTCCTCTTTTGGGGTTGTGAAAATATATTTACTTTATATGAAGTCTATACTTCTAAAATTAGTTTTTTATAGTACTAGAATGTACTAAATATGTCCCTATGCTTTGACGGGAATATCCTCAATTTGAATTTTATAGCCACCCTAATGTACATATGTCTGTTTTTTCCTTCTAATATCCTTTTTTATTTAGGAAACAATATGATGTCAGCCACATAAAAAAACTGTGAAAACAATAATATATGTACTTATGTATGTGTATATATATTTTACATTTTCAACAGACTAAATGATCCTGCTTTTGACATTTGTAGTTCTAGGTTTTCACTGCTTTATTTTATAAATAAATTTTTCTATTCCAAAAAGAATGCACTTTCGGATATTCACATATAAAATGTTAAGCTTTGTTATATGTATATCAAATAATTGCTGTATGTATCCTGTGTCTAAGATGTAAACATACAAACAAATCTTAATAATAGAAACATATTTAAATAAAATCCAAAACTCATTTGTATTTCAGTAAAAAATTTTCTACTATTTATTTTAAACACTAATTTTTAATTCCTTTTTTTCACAAGACCTTATGCAGGCCTACCAAAAGCATTGCCTAAGTAAAGAGTGTATAAGACATTGGTCCGAAATGAAATCTTCTGTGTGTATAGACAATAAAACTGTTTCGAAGTCCTTTTTTGGAATTCTTCGTAGTTACAATATAGACAACCACATTAGGAAACCAGCGCTTAAATAGAAGTGACATTACTAAACTAATTACTAGTTACAAAATTAACAAAGTTCCTTCCACTTTATAATTGACCATGCAGTGGATTACTTCTAAAGGGTGTAATAACTATTAGTAACTTTCTGAAGAAAAACCTAACCTTAGGGGTATTAAAAAGTCCTTATAAAACAGTGTGTTGACATTACTTTCCATTAGAGAAAAAGGGACTCATTGTCACCTAACTAAAACTACTGGTAATAAAAAGTGGAACACAAGCCTATCCACACGGCTACACCCACACAAACAACTTAATTAAAACTACAAAAGCTAAAGTAGAAGAAAAAAAATAGTATAAATGCAATTATAAAAAAACAAGTCCTGTTTTTAGTAAAGGATAAGAGGGTGAGTAAGTTGAGTGGGTGAATTTATAAATAATTTGATATTTTAGTGAAAGTGATGCAAATTTATTTTAAACATAATAAAAATTTCACTGTCCTCTCTACATGGTATATGCTCGTATGTCCTCTAAGAATACGTACCAACATACTAACCTGAGGCATGCTCTTTTTGAAAAGATTTCTCCTTTTGCTCTCATCAGTGTTACCCTACGCGAATTTTGTGGTCCGAACCAAGAGGTCTTACGGGATTCTCTCATTCATAGTTTTAATTCAGCTTTAGTTTTGTGTTCATCAGGGTAACTTTCCCCGAGATCCCTTCCCTTCAAATTTGTATTACACCCCATTTTTAAAACCTTCCATTGAAAAATATGGTGATATATTGATTTCCATTTGTAATAGATCAAAGGCATATACGCCTCAGATCCATAAAAGTTTTTATATTATGAGTTCTGAGGCAATAAAGCCCATTTCATCTGTTAGGATTTGAACATGAATATTATTGGTCTATTTATATATTTATGATCATGAAATTTAGAATGTAGGACCTTGACTAGGTAAGAACCTATAAAGGGACTTTTTGGTACTTTTTCGTTCTACAAAAGGTACTTTTTGAATTTTCTATAATACTGAACTTACAAACATGAAATTAAGTATGTAGGATTAGGCTAGAACACATAAAAGGGGACTTTTTGGTACTTTTTCATTCTACAAAAGGTACTTTTTGAATTTTCTATAATATTGAACCTAGAAACATGAAATTTAGCATGTAGAGCCTTGACTAGGTAAGAACCTACAAAAAGGGACTTTTTGGTACTTTTCCGTTCTACAAAAGGAACTTTTTGAATTTTCTACAATATTGAACCTTGAAACATGAAATTAAATATGTAGAGCCCGGATTAGCCCAGAACACATAAAAGGGGACTTTTTGGTTCTTTTCCGTTCTACAAAAGGTAATTTTTGAATTTTCTATAATATTAAACCTAGAAACATTATGTAAAGCCTGGATTAAGTGGGAACCCATAAAAGGGAAGTTTTTGGTACTTTTTCGTACTTCAAAAGGTAAAATTTCTATAATATTGAACCTAGAAATATTAAGTAAAACATGTAGAGCCCGGATTAATTTAGATCGTATAAAATGGGCTACAATTGGTATTTTTTGATTTTTTGTAATAATATTCGTAATGACTGTTTTTTAACACATCATGGTCAAGGGTATATAAGATTCGGCACAGCCGAATATAGAACTCTTACTTGTTTTTTTTTTAATTTGTAACATCGTTCAAGTATTCGGGATATGTTCATATGTCGGTTAATAGTTGAATTCACACTTCACATATTAAAATAGATGGTACATCAAATCGCAATGGATGACCTTAACTGCATAGAGTATTGCTTTAAAAAAATATTACAGTTTACTTCGATTACAAATGGGTCACCATCTCTATTATTAGATAACAACTGATTTATTATTAACAGTAAAAACATGTCCTCTCATCCATATTCAATTAAATAAATATTTACACCATTTGCAGAAATATTATTTATAATACGATACATTGACTCTATACAAAACAGTTGGGTCACACGTACACATATACACACTGGCATGTTATTTGTCTGTTTGTGGTAAAACATCGCATAATTAGTTTAAGCCATAACCTAATTGTTTATATATTCTAGTTTTAGTTAATTGCAATTGTTGTATATATGATGATACTCAGCCTCATGCATCTATATGTATGTATGTATCTGTGACACTCATACTGGGATATTAAAATACCTGTGTTGCATGAGTGTAATTTAGATTGTGCATAAACATAAAGTTTAAAAATAATTCATGAAACAAATTTAAAATTTAAGATGATAATAATGACATTAAGTTAATACTACAAATATGACTTTCATTTCTGATTACTGAATTAAGTATTGGATCTGTTTTTGAATCTATGTTACTATAGTGGAGAGGATATCACGCTTATAATTTCCAAAAAATAAAACGAACATTTTTTAATGTAAGTATAGAAGCTTGTCTAAAGTAACAAAACTCTGTGTCAGAATAGACCAGGTTTGTTGTTGAGAAAAATTAAAGAGATATTTAATACCCACTTCCAAAGTAGCAAGACAGAAATAGTATTTACTCTATGTTGGTACTGAAAAAGACCTGCAGAAGGGATGATTTTTAAACAGGTTCGTCATGAGGGGGTTTTCCATTTAATTGATTCCTATTGATTCGTTCTTAGGATGTTCTTATTTGACAATGGTGACAAATGTTATTCTTTTAGATGTACTTCGTTTTATTTAACTGGGATTTTTCTTAATTTCAATAAATTTTAACTTTAAAAACATTGATAAAGTAGTTATTTAGAACTCGGCTCCGTGACATTACTGCGATACAACGCTGTAGTGGGGAGGGTATAAAGCGATTGTGTTGATGTTCGCAACAACCTTAAACATTGATCCTACACCCACCTTAAACTATATCGGCTCAGAATCACTTTCTGAATCGATTAAGGTTTTTACTATATAAACGTTGAAATCACTCTTTTATTTCGACTAGCCCCCATACAACCGTACGCCCCGAATAGGGCCTTCTAGCTCATAATTACTTTTAATGTTCTATTACGTCAACAAAAACCGGCAAAACTTAGTTTTATAGAACTTTAAAGGACACTACCGATTTTTGTAATGCTCGGTCCTCCATAAACACGCCTCCAGAGAACGACTTGAAGGCATTTCTCCATCAAATTAAAAATTCAAGGATAGAATTGAATATAAGTTATGTTGATCGTGATTGATAAAAGAACTATGTCTGATGTTCAGAATCCCAAATTACTGCACATAATTTATATGAATTTCTCAATTAGAGTTCATGAGGGATATATAATTTTTTATAACACTCAAATATTTTTGGACCTACTTTCGACGTCTGAATCTTTAATTTAAATTTTGTTTAGTTTCGACCGATATTCCTATTTAATTAGAATGCGTACCACTACACCAACCTAGAAAATTATTATTTCGAGAAGCTTCTGGTTCCGTTATCGTTAGGGTCACACCCAGCCAATATTTTTTATTCACATTTTACTGGATCAAACGTTTTTGTGTTTGTCAGGTAAATACCTCGATTTCTCTATCCATTAACTGAAGTTTTTTTCTTTGTGATCTGACGCAATTCAGTACGTTCTAAAATTTTACTTTTTCAGCAAATATCGTCCTAATCGACCTCTGATTATCGGTAAATAAAATTGCAATATTGTATTTTCTTTTAAACTAAACGGTTTTTAACAACCAGTTTTGGATATTTCTTAGCGACTAAAATTGATTTGGCTACACATAAACATATAGTAGAACAGTGTAAAACTAAAAAATATTTGATAGGTTATTGATCTCACTCTATGAAATAATTATTTTTTCAGTCTATGAAATAATTCTTTATTTTATTAATAAAGTATCAATTGACGTTCTTTTAGAGAAACTAATTCATTAGTTATTTATTCATTAAAGTATTTAAATCCTACCCATACTGCCGGGTACTTGTTCATTTCTTTTGTTTTTTTTTGGCCTTAATGTATGGCATTTTAGCCAAAAATAACTTTGTAATCTTTTCAAAAACTTTCAATAACATTTTACTCGGCAACAAAGGAATAATTTATTTAGTTTTATGTTAAAAGTTTGTAGCAACAAAAGAAATGTGGTTACAACAAAAAAATATTTGATTATTTTCATAAGTGTTTAAAGTATACACACTAAAATACATGCTTGAGCATGCACAAATGTATACATAAGTTTAAAATAACCATTTTATTTTTAATGAAAATTCTACGCAATTTATTAGCTAATTAGAAAGAACTCATGAAAATAATTAAGTTTTCATACCATTTTTTTTAACAGAATATAAAAGAATCTAAAAGTGTAAAAAATAAAAAAATCTAAAAATAAAATTAATTACTACATCCTATCTTCTTAATAACATAAAAGAAGCCTTATAAGGTTGTACTAATAACGTGTTATATAAATGCTTTCAAATCCATGGATTCTTGCATTCATGGCTTATGTCGAAGTAGTCTAACAAGGACTTACTGATTGCAGTTTATCACAAATAAGTGTTTGGCTGTAGAATTTTGTAGAACTTCAAGATGCCAGCATCCATTTAACTACTAACAATACTTCAAAATAATTATTTTTGGAAAAAATTTTTTGGGCAAATATTGTTCGGCCTAGCTTAGACGAATCTAAAAAGTACTCAATATAAATTAAAAAAAACATTAAATTTAATTAGAAATATCGTTAGATTTTTTGATTTAAGACAAACAGGGGCCATCATGTTTGCTATTACCACAATATCCATTATTCAGTTCTTTTTAGCACATCTCAGATTAATGACATTGCAGAATTATGCCAGTACTAAAAAATGTGTATATATATTTATTTAAACGCCTCTTTTTATCGCTAATTTAAACCTCTAATAATTAAAAAGATGTATGTATATACTTAATAACAAACAAATTTATGGACAACTTTATTACATGTTCTTGGTATACAGTTTACGACAATTTATTTAGCAAAATATAAGATAAAAGATTTCATATGAAAGATTTGAGCATAAATTTATATGAAGTTTCGAGTGCCATTTGAATACTTCATAATAATAATATTAAATAAAATCATAAAGGGATTTCCCACAATTGCAAATATTCATGAACTCTAACATTCAGAGCCACCTACACACATTGTTTTCATTTGGCCTGTAAACTTTCCAAGCAATCGACAGAAACCCACACTGTCCCCTAACTACCTAAAACAAACAATTAGCCCATTATAGAGGGAGTAGGAGTGGAATGTAGTTAAACAGCTAAAACAAGATTATTCATAAAATGCTGCGTATACTTGATGTATAAATTTTTGGTATGTTCAATTACTCATACGCATGGTGTGACCAACAAAATTCTTATTTTTTTTGTTACATTATTTAATCAGAAATTGTTTGTGTTTGTGGGTTTGTATACGTTTGTTTTTATTATTGTATTCATGCGGTGGTTACATTTGTTTGTTACTCATTTACATTTGTACGCAAATACAAACAAATTTTGCTATAAATGGCTGGTTTTAAGTGACATTAAACATTTTTGCAGTTGTTGTTTCATTTGTTCGTTCGTTCGTTCGTTCATTCATTCATACCCCTATTTCCCTGGAGGATGTAATTGTTGGCAAAATAAAAACGAAAAAATGAACCAATGTTTGGAAATATATATGTGTATTTAAGTATACATTTCAAGGATAACAACTAAAAATTGGGGTACCCACTTGGTTTTTTTTCTCCATTTTTTTTTTTTTGGTTTTTCAGTTTTTAGTTGTACTTTTTTCTAAACATAGAAGTGCTATTAAAAGCACCATGAAAGTTTATTACAACCAAGAAAAAAAAATACAATATTAGAAAGCAAAAAAAAAAAAAGAATGAATGAACACAATCTCTGAACATGCAGCAGCTACAACAAATCCTGTAAAAACGAATAAAGTTTTATTTATTTCACTTTGTAATGGAATAATATGTTCTTGTTTTCTTTCTTTTTTTTTAGTCGAAATATTTATTTTTTTCATAAAATATACATATATACTAATACAATGATGCGTGTTTCAAGATTATGAAAGAAGAAAAAAAAAATAAGAATTATATCGCATACACAGGCATACAAAAGAGAAAATCTAATAAAAATGTTTCGTACGCAAAAATAAAAAACAACATGTATATTTGTGAATATACACACATTTATGGGTATATGATTGTATGTAAATATATAAATTTATATATTTATATTCCAGCAGTACAAGGAATCAATGTATCCTCAATCGTCATGTTTATAAGTATTCCAAAATGAAAGTCTAATGTCACTATCATGTGCCTAAGTAAACGACAAAGAAATCGCTTCATTTCTATATCCTGTTAAGACAGTAATTTCTTTCAGACTAACAAATTGTGTTACTTCTACTTCATAAATACAAATAGGAGCTATCGCGAGGATCTGACCACAATTTGGAATTCATAAGACACAAGTATGGTCCATGCGAGGCTAGTATATGGTCTTATTTTTCTCTACTGGTTTCCTATAATGTCTGCTATAGGCACTCAATCAGCACTATGATATGCTAATGAATGTCGTTCAAGGCAGTCACGTGCAATGGTAGATTGACCCATTGCATGTGACAGACTTGTCCTGATTATAACTATGTTTATTTTTATTGGACTTATCTCTTTGCTGACATATCACGAGGGAGCATCCTGCTCCTCTTGTAGCAGTTGGTGGCCTTATACCAGAATCGATATCATGGACATAACGATATATGTTTTCCTCTTTCACACAATGGTAATTCTTGTCATGCCTTAGGGAAAGCATTTAACTGCCTGATGTTAATGTTTAGAATACTCATACTTCATCTAGGAAGCGTTGAAGTATTATTAACATGTAGCCAGATCTTGAGGCAGCATGTTGCCATATTTCAATATTTTCCCATTGGGTATCAATAAACGAAGGATTATATACTTAAGTTGGATTAACATTCATCGGCGAGATGGCAAAAAGTGTTGCTGAGGACGACGCTAGTAAAAGGTTCTCTAAATAACATTTCACCAGATAGTTTCATTCAATCCTTATATAGTCGAGAGGACTTTAGAGTGGTAGCAGTAAACAAGTTGTTTAACTCTACGGGGTTCCAAGAGTTTGCCTTCAGACTCTACGGTCAATTTACGGCCACTCAGATAATTCTCGATCCATCTAGTTTGTATATTTTAGATTCCAGGATATGCTAGAAGAGTCCTGCCTACAGATAAAGTGTTACAAGGACTGTCTATTCATAGAGCCACTGTTTAGTGGAAACTTTGATAAATCTGAATGGCGATGGCAGTTGGTACTGCAGTGGGACAACAACAATAACAGAAAAAAAGTCAACATCATCAGTCTAGTTTCCCAGGTAGCTAGAGAGGATTGCAGTGTTAACTGTCCATTTAAAGTCGAAGTAAAGCGAGTTTTTAGAAAGTGATTCAATTCATGCCAAAATAACTACGAATACTACAAGTAGCTATAAAACCTGGGACCATCACACCGAACTGCAGGTATATATGTATTTAAATGTATGCGTGTGTGATTGTGTCTAAATATTTTGTATATTTAAGTGACTCAAATAAATGTGTATTCATGACAAACTGTATGTTTAAATGGTCATTTTGTTATTTGCTGGAATGTTTAAACACACAATCAAATGGTTGGTTTGATGCCAACTTACTTAAAAGACGACGAATGCGACGACAATGTCGTAAATAAATATAAAAAAAAACAAAACTAAGACATACATTAAAACAAACAAATACATCCACACTTTAATATATCATAAGGTTAACCCTAATTTATGGAGACAAAAAAATTATCTGCCAATGCAGTCAATAGAAATTGGAAGAAACATTTGACAGAACTTAAAAAGTCATAACTATGAAACGAAGTACGTAAGAACATGACCACAGAATTTTTCCATCACATCTGAAATTTCCGTACATGCGAGCTGTATCCAAAGATGACCTCAGAATTTGTCCATCATATCAGAAAGTTGATATATCGGCGCTTTTTAAGATGATATAACAGCGTCAAGACAACTTTATTTATAAAATGTTATATATCATCTGAAAGTTCATTCTGACAACTTTGAAATAAAGGTGTAACAACTGATACGTCTTCTTTAGATTCAATACTTTGTTATTTGGCTTAAAAAACTTTTTAAATTTCGATTGATTAGATTTTAAGATCTTACCGCAACTGATACAGAACAATTTCTTTTCTTGCAAATGAAGCTTTATTTTCTTCGGCTAGAAACTAACGCCACAATGGATCTTAAATGAGGAACCATCCTAATATTCCCATATGAATACATACATATTTATGTACATACAATAAATAAATGTTAGCATGAAGTCATACTAAATGTTAATTCAAATTTAATAGCCTTTTTTTTAGATGAGAAAAAAAAAAACAAAACATGACAAGAAAACTAATATTTAAATAGTTTTATTGTTAATATTCCTTTAAGTTGTTTGCTCTCAGAATAGTTTTTCTGGAAGAATGTAAATATTTATGAAACCACATGTGAAAAAGTCAAAGTGATCTAAATTCAGAGTGTCATCCACAAATTATTTATGAACTATAATGTGGACTAATAGAATGTTTTCAAATTTTGTTAATGAGTATTATAGATTAATTATTTTATACATTATTTTGTAATAAGTGGTCGTTATCAATAACATTAATAATTTTTTATGAATAGGATTTGAAGCCAATTATCTAACACGTATTTTTGCATTTCTATAAAAAACATTCCAGACTAAATGATAAAATAACTTGTTAATAAGTAAAAATGTATACTAATAATCATCGAAATATCTGAGCTTAATTTGAGCGCTAGATCACTTAGGGCCAATCTTTAGGTGAAAGATTAGGGCTTAAATTTAATCTTCGAATACTCAATCAGCTAGTTTAAGCGTCCAATAGAGTTGGTTTAAACTTGAGCGAAAAATGTAAAAGTGTAAACAGCTGACAGCCAAACAAATTAATACAATTTTTATTAAAATAAACATTAAAATATTTGATTTATCGATTAGTATAAATTATGTGAACTTAATAATATATTTTTTTGTTTTAAATTTAAGTTTTTATTAATTTTCATATTACATTTTCTTCTTCTTTTTTATAAAACATGCATCGTTTTGATAACAAACAGTGACGTTTTCTATTGTTTTGTATGGTAACACTGCGAAGTTTAATATTGTACTCAAAAACATCAAAAAGCATAAACATCAGATTAAATTTATTTTTAAATTAACTAATCTTATTAATAATTGACATTTGATTGCCAACTCAAAAACCCGCTCTTAGTTGATTAATTTTCTCTATAAGGGGTCGTCCATAGAGTTCGTTTATAAGAAAAGAACTTTACTATCACTATTGCTACTTTATAAAATTATTTGTTTAGTTCGTTATTACTTCGTTTAGGTCAAAATCCTCAAAAAAAACAATTTACTTCGGTACTGAAATATACCTCCAGAAGTAATGATTTTTATACAGGTTTGTCGTAGGACAAGCGTGGATCCAAAGGAAAATGCAAAGGGAAGTCATTAAACCTCACTTCCACAAAAGATAATAAACATTAATTAACAGTTACATTTAATCACCATTTAATGGTAATTTTTTTATTTCAATAAAATTAGACTTTAATGAAATTAATAAAGTTATTTGGATCTCGGATCCAAGAGATAAATTGTTTCTTCCAGCAATTTTTTATATAAACGTTAAAATTTTCAAAGAAGATATTCGATTTATCGACTATTTTTAGAATAGTCGACCTCTGATTTATCGACTTGTTCAGATTTTACATAAAGGTCTCGACTTTTTTCAACAAAAACTTGATAGTTCGGAACTTGATTTATAGAAGCTTAATGTAGCTTAGGTAATGTTATAAAGCGACTTAAATTAATTTCATAAGTCCTTAGATCAATCGTTCTCGTCCTAAAGTAAGTTTTTTTTTATTTCAAACAACGATAATTTTGTTGTATATATTTTACAACAAAATAATAAAATTAAATAAAAAACAAGTTTTTTTTCATTTCTTTCTATTTAAACATTTTAAAAATGCTCGAATTTCAAAATAAAAGTGAATCTCTGTTTTCTTTTAAAACAGCAAATTGTGATGTAAATTGTATTTGTTTGTATTTTATATTTAAATTATGCAATTCAATTCAAGACAAGACTCATAATAATCTGTGTACAGAAAAAATTATCATCTTGAAATGAAAAACTAAAAACATAAAGATGAAGATGAAGAGCATGATGATGATAATGATGATAAACATTATCATTATAAAACTGGGGATGAGGGTGATGCTGCTGCAGCTGATAAAGATATTTTGTGTTCGTTCCTCAATTCATTTCATAAAATGTGCGTATACTTAGTATAGTGTATATATGTATGTACATATATGTATATGAATATATGTATGCAATTTCTCTTTCCATATAAAATGTATTTGTTATACAAATTAGCATTTCAAATATTTAAATTATTAACAAAATAAATATGTCTGTATAAATATATAAATAAATAAATAGGTACATGAACATTAAGAAAGAAAAAAAAGCTCTAAAATAGTAAGTAACTGAAAAAAAAATAATTCAAGGTAGCATTAAATAACAGTAAAAAAATAACAAGAAAAATTATAACAATTGTTATTTTTTTCTTCTCAAACAAAATCAAAACTATTTAAACTAATTTGTCAACTTCTACAATACACGAGTTTTTTTCTTTTGTAGGAAATAATTTTTTTTTTAATTTTTGAAAAATTGCGCAAGAAATAAATTGATAAAATTTTTTCATTCTGTTAAATTTGTATAAATTGTAAGATTTTTTTATTTATATATAAAAATGTTTGTAATGTAATGAAACAACACTTATGCAATTTTATTGAAGAAAAGTAAAAAAATCAAAATCAAAATATAAAATTAAAAAAATAAAATTTGCTAAAATTAGTGTGAGATGTTTTTGAAATATCATTTCGTTTAAATTTGTAATTTGTTTTATTTTCTAAATTACTGCAGTAATTTAGTTCGTATGAAATTTATTTATTTTCCGACAACAATTTGTAACGGAATTGTTATTTAAATAAACAATTTTGTAATAATTACCTGTTTTTGGGCCATGGCTTGCATCTGTTGGAACATTTGACGTTCTTCTTCTTTGCCTAGATTTTAATATAAAAAATTAAGAAAAAAATAAAAATTATTAAAATTGTTAAATAAGTTATCAGTTTTTTTGTAAGTTTAATTAACTAATTTTTTTCTAGAAATTGAAAATTATTCATAAAATTTTTCAGATTTAGCAGTCGCAAAAACATTGACATTCATTTAGCTAATCAACAAAAAAATCATATTAATGACAATGACCCGAACGTCTAAACTTTAATTTATGAAATGTACACAGAGGGAATAAAGACGTTTTAAAATTATGCATTCTTGGTACCAAATCTACAACAAAGTGTTTACAATTTTTTAATAACTTAAGTTGTGAAAGTATGTGCAGATAGTTGTCAAATCAAAAACAAAACAAACACGACGTTATTAAATTACAAAAATTCCAACAAAGTGACAACGTTACGTTGTCAAGAGAACATTGTGTTGTCGATTGTTAGGCCTCTTTTGGGCCTAACAATGTGTAATTAATCTTAATACTAAATATTAATAATGATCGTCTCTCAAATGAACTGAGAGCCACAATGAAAGAAATCAGCTCTTCATAGCCTTGATCCACTTTGATTTATTGTTAATGATCTTTCGCATGGGTTAGGATGTACATTAGAGTGGGTCGGTCTCTATGGACAAAAAAAAGTTGAGTCAGTCACCCCCTAGGATTAAAGATATATTAATAACATTTCCAAAAATATAAAAATAATTTTTTTGCCACGCCTAGAAATACCGCCCTTTTTGTTTTTTATATACTACGTCGCCATTTTAGGTCCGATCGTAACATATCATATATCAGTGTTTGTGGCTGGACGGCAGCTATATTTTACTCTTAGACAACTTTTTAATTCGACGTCATATTCTATGCGCGACTTCCGATATCTCGGATCCTTCCCCAAAATCAGTAATTGCGGCTATGCAGGATTAAAGAGCATTTAATAATATAAAATATTTGCTTTTAAAATGTTCACTTTTACGCCTAAACACCTATTTTACGGATATTTTAAAATGTCCAAATATTCATACATATTTGCAAAATTAAGAAGTCGTGAGCAATACCAACAGCTCGAATCTCGTCAAAATCTACAAGCATAGTTGAAGTTTATTTAAATACTTTAATAATAATTATTAATTTGCTAAATTTTTATTACTATAAATTTACTTTTCTTTTATTTACTTATTTTAGTTCATGCAATATAAAAAAATTAAAAAATTAAATGTATTATTTGTAAGTATTTATTAATAAAATTTTTCTTACTTATTAACAACTACTTCTGAATAAAATGGCCTTTCTTGATTTTGATAATGGACTTAAGGATCCGAAGATCCAATTTGGTTTGTAACGGAAAAATAAATACATATATTTTGTTTAGAAATTTTTTTAATGATGTTTTCGATTAATGGCAATGCAACGCATATTTGAACATTTTTAAATATCTATAAAATAGGTGTTTAAGCATAAAAGTGAACATTTTAAAAGCAAATATTTTATATTACTAAATGCTCTTTAATCCTTCATAGCCGCAATTACTGATTTTGGGGAAGGATCCGAGATATCAGAAGTCGCGCATAGAATATGATGTTGAATTAAAAAGTCGTCTAAGAGTGAAATATAGCTGCCGACAAGCCACATTCACTGATATATGATATGTTACGATCGGACCTAAAATGGCGGCGTAGTATATAAAAAACAAAAAGGGCGGTATTTCTAGGCGTGGCAAAAAAATATTTTTTATATTTTTGGAAATGTTATTAACATATCTTTAATCGTAGGGGGTGACTGACTCAACTTTTTTTTCGACCCACCCTAATGTACATAAAGTTTCGTCAAGTAAGTTTGACGAGATTCGTTCTTTGCTAATGGTATTTTCTATGGATATTTTCGTTTCTGAGTCATTGTTGTAAGAATTTTTGATCAATTCTTGTATTGCTTGCGGGTCCCTGTAGCTAAATTCCGTATGTCCAAATTGGTTTTAGTCTTAGTCTCATACAGGATGACTTTGCAGTCAAGGCTTAACTTGTATTGATAGTTGATTGGCTAATGTATTTTTAAAGATTTCAGTATCACATGGAATATCTTAGCTTCAATATGGCGACGCCAAATAAGACGTCTATTCAAGTGGATACCAAGGTATGAGACATGATCAGACTGTGGGTTGTTCAAATTCTTCAGTGTCAGTGGTGGGCAGTTTTCTCTAATAATTTGTATTATCCAGGTTTGTAACCACAACTCCATACGTACGAGATAATTATGAAGGTTTCTTAATGATACATTTTAGTTCACATGGAATAAAGATGGCTGTCATCTGAAATGTAGAAATTATTACGTCGTTGCTCATAGGCAAATCAGAGATGTAAATTAGGTAATGTGTTGGTTCTAGTATACTTCCTTGTGAAACACCAGCATTAATTGCATAAACTTTTGTCACATAATCGCCGTACTTTTCCCTGAACAGTCGATCAGAAGGTAATACGCTAGAAAAGCATGTGTACTAACTAAGACCCTTATGCTAGACCCTATCAAAACCTTTTTTGTACAAAGACTCTTCTATCCACACTAGTTAATCGATTTACTTGCACCATCAAATTGGTGTTCTGGCAATAAGCTAATAGCTCTGTAGGATGGTGCTAACGTCAAATCCTTTCCGGGCTTCGGTATCATTATTATTTGGGAGATTTGGGGAAAACTTCAAGAGACAAGATTGCATTTAATGCTATAGTAAGTACAACAATTGCCACATTTGGTAGGTTTCCAATCAAGGAAGGTGTAACTCTTTGATTCCGAAGCCTGTAAAGGATTTGACGTTAGTATCATCCTACAGACCTGGTGATTTTTTTAGATTAAGATTGTCCTTAATGATTTTCAGCACATCTTCGTGTCTTATTACGAATGTCTCAGAGTCTATTGAAAATAAAAAATGAATTGACTTGCAATAGGGACCATAATTTGTAAATCTGAAAAACTTTAAAGGCTACTTTAAACCCTCTATAACCATTCGTTTTGTAGTAATATATGTACATAAATTTTATAAATTATATTCCGTTTAATATATGAATATAAATTTCAAATCACGAATTCAGGAAGTATCAGACATTATTATCTTTGTTTTGATCTCAAAGAGAAACTTAGTCATGAAAATTGTAAATAAAACTGCCACTGAAAATATTGACAACCTCAACAATTTATTAATAAAAATTGACATATTACATTTCACCATTTAGCCGTAGTGCATGTTGCGTGTCATTAATAAAGTAAAAAAACCAAAAGCTTATGTTTAAATTAAGTTTTTAATGAATTTCAAACAAACTATGTATATGGATATTTTAATGGCATTCTAGTGCACACTTTATGAATATTGAAACACTAATGGATTTAGGTAAAATGTTAACTTTAAAACGCTACTTGAACAAGTGCAGCAGATTACTAAAATAAAACTCTTTATCATGCTCTTAAATATTTAATTATTAATCAGTAGTCATAATATGAAATTATTGAATGTATAAAAATTTCAAAAGATTTCTAGAGCGCTACACAAAGATCCATTATTTCAATGTTTGTCGCAAAAATACTCCCAGTTTATTTCATAAAAAATATTCCTAACAAAATAATAAAATAATTTTTTATACAAAATTTGTTTAAAAAAACCTTTGATTAATTGCTATGAATAAAGACGTTATTTTTTAAACCTTTAATAAAAAATAACAATTATGAGTAAGACCTTCAGAATATAGATCTAAATCTGTTATATTTTTTTAATCCTATGTAATATATCATTCTCTCTAATAAATTATAAACTATTTATACATTATTTAGTGGATATGGCTAAAATTCCCTCGACTAAAATATTTTCTCCATTTTCTATAAATAACGCTTTTACTAAATAGTTCATAGCAGGTACTCCACTAAAAGTAATGCGTGTTGCGTGCAATTAATTATTAACGCAGGCATGTTTAAATTAATAAATTTTCCATAAATCAAATTTTAATTAATTTCATGCAAACTAAAAATGCTCTTCATAAATATTAAGTTATTATTGTGTATTAAGTACTAACTGTCATACTGTTGATTTGTACTAACGGAGTATTTGTAAAAGTACTTTCACAAACTATTATCATGTAAGTAATTGTTATGTACTGTAAAAAACCTTAAAATGTATGTAACTCATTTTCAACAAAGTGGTAAGTTAATCAAAAATGTAATTTATTTTTGTAAAAGGTAGGGACAATTATCTAGTAAAATTAGAGGAAAAATTAAAATAATGTAAGCTTTGACAGCCAGTTTGTTCACAAATGACTAATGGTCTCTATTGAGGACTTCAAGGATAGATTTTATTGTCAATTGTGATTGCGGTTGTAGGGGACAATTCTAAAATAGTTTGCCGAGGACTGATTTTTTTTATGAACTGAACTAGAACTGATCTAGAACTGAACTAGAACTGAACTAGAACTAGAACTGAACTAGAACTGAACTAGAACTGAACTAGAACTGAACTAGAACTGAACTAGAACTGAACTAGAACTGAACTAGAACTGAACTAGAACTGAACTAGAACTGAACTAGAACTGAACTAGAACTGAACTAGAACTGAACTAGAACTGAACTAGAACTGAACTAGAACTGAACTAGAACTGAACTAGAACTGAATTAGAACGAACTAGAACTGAACTTAAGTAAAACTGAATTAGAACTAAGCCACAACTGAACTAGAACTGAACTTAAACTTAAGTAAAACTGAATTAGAACTGAACTAACATATAATATTTGAAAATTTGTATAACCGTTATCTTCTGGTGTGGAACTATCTCTTTCTGTCAATACAACATTTCTGTGTATCTAGTAATCTAATCTTCCACATAAACATTGATTACCAAATGCCTCTTTGGAATGGCGCAAAACTCTTGTTAAAGCCATCCATATAAAAATATTCCTGTTTCTGTCAGTGTAAAAGTCATGTTAAGAAGATTGGCCTTACATATATCTTTTATATGTTATTAATAAATCTTTTATCTTACTAAATTTCAATTCAATCATTATCCTACTAAAAGTCTTGGTATACAACATTTATTCTACATTATCATTTCTATTGGCATATGTACATACTTAATACATTTATGTTGATATTTTTTTTTCAATAATTTTAAACTTATGTAAACATTTTTAACCTCAATTTTATTTATGCACAAACAATTTAAATATTAATGTTCAAATGAATAAATAAATACATGTGTACACTTGAATGTACCTTAGTGTTTAAGCACAACTGAATTGATAGCAACATTGGACAAAAAAAAATAACTCAGAGTAAAAGTAAACCCACTACTTACCCATGCCTTTGGCCTGCAACATTTCCAATAATTTCTTAATACTTTCATCGCGTGCAATCAAAGTTTGTTTTTGTGTTTCGACACGACATTCTAAATCTTTAATTGTCTCGCGTAAAATGCTAATTTCACGTTGCAAATGATCATTCTCAGCATAAACAGCTTCAATTTGCTGTTGCATCTCTATATTTGGCTGACGCATACGTGCACGTAGTTCTTCCTCTAATTGACGCACCAGCATGGCTTGTTTCTAAAGTTGTTGGAAAAAGAAAATAAAAGAATACATAATGTTATAACAAGATTCTTTTTTTACAAACAGTTCATTAACTACAACATATGTTTGTAAATAAAATTACATAAAAAATTATTAAAAGATAACTCATTCTGTAGATTACTAGACGAATCACAAGGTACTTTAGTTAGTAGCGGTTTGGATTATCTTAACGTTTTCTTGCGGGAATTAGAAATTTAATTCAATTTTAAAATCGAATTATTGCAATATTGTTGATCAAATATCTTATAGATTCTAACAATCTCTAGTACAGACTAATGCTAATCCTGATATTGGCGTCGTAGTTACAAATAATGTTAGGCAATTTGAACAAGAAGAATAGAAGAAAGCATCAAATCAAATTTAAAAAAAATTCAGATAAATATTTTGAAAATAAATTTGTCATTTGGAACAAACTCTTCTGATAGAGATAACATTTATCAAACAAGTTACGTACTAAATAAAATATATTACACAAATACAAATCATAATGGTCTCGAAAGTTCTGGGGGTCAAATGTTGCCATTAAACTCCAATAAGCTTCAAAAATGTATTAAAGAGGTTGGACCTACATCGGTTAAGGTGCAACTGACTGAAAATTAAAACGTTAACTCCATCTATTGGACAAATTATAAACGTTACGGGGTCATTCTTATGATTGCTGGAAAATAACCGATAAGCTTAAAGGTCACTGTAAATTTACTAACCATGCTAGACGTCTTCTATATAATGAATTCTCTAGAACTTATCAGAATGAGGATGAAGGTAAAACAGTGACCCATCTGCTTTGTAACTGCCTAGCAATAGAAATGACAAGAAACCGAACATTAGTCGACAGAACTGAACTAGAACTGAACTAGAACTGAACTAGAACTGAACTAGAACTGAACTAGAACTGAACTAGAACTGAACTAGAACTGAACTAGAACTGAACTAGAACTGAACTAGAACTGAACTAAAACTGAACTAGAACTGAACTAGAACTGAACTAGAACTGAACTAGAACTGAACTAGAGCTGAACTAGAACTGAACTAGAACTGAACTAGAACTGAACTAGAACTGAATACCAATACTTTCAGTGATAAGGCAGTTGGTTTGCCTATCTCTTTTGCGTCCGTCACCTCTTCTATCTTTTCTTTCACTATCTCTATTTTCTTGACGCAATCAGAAATTTGTTAGAATTTTAAAGTCTAATTACTCTGGATGTAATCATCAGAATACGCCAATGCTTTAAGTGATAAGGCAGTTGGATTGCTTATCTCCTTTTTGTCCGTCACCTCTTCTATCTTTTCTTTAACTATCTCTATTTTTCTCTTCTCTTGAAGTTTCTCTTACAAAGAGAACAACTTAGATCCTAGTAATGCTGTGTATGGCGACCTGCCAATACCAAACCCACATATTAATAATTACTATTTGTTATTATAGATTTCGAATGCCTGAACTTGGCTCCAGACGTTATGTCTTGCCACTATAAATTGACTTTGTTTCTAATGTTGAGACTTATACTCTTGTTTTAAAAATTGGAATTAGGGAATTCCAATCAACAAACATGCATTCTATGTACATTATGAATAATACTCACTTGGTTTTCAGTACTTAATAGTTTCAATTGATCATTGATTAAACTATATTTAGCACTCTCCTCCTTGCGCAGCGCTCGCTCTTTCTTCAGTTCTGGCGACCAGAATGTCTTAATGCTGTGCATGGAACTGCCAAGTTTTTGATTTGTCAACTCGAGTTCACGTTTAAGTTGTGCCAATTCCCGTTGTAAATCTGTATTCTGATGTTGCAAATCGCCCAGATGATAACCACGATCCACTGTAGGCATACCGGTATTAAAACCTGCAAAAAAAATTTATAATAAATATTAGATATTTTATAAAAAAAAAACTTATTAAAAAGTATGTGTATATATTACCTAAAGGATTTGGACTCTGTCTAGCTGAACGTCCATACAATTCATCCTCTAAATAAAGGCCTCTTTCGAGAGATCTATCACGGGAACGATCACGTGGTTCACGTATGGGTATGAATTCACGATCATGATGATCTACTAATCCACCTCTATCCAATGATTGATATCTAGGGGCTCCTAAACAAAGTAAAATAATTTAATTTAATTTTAGTTTTAAACTATAAATAACAATGTTTTGAAAAACACAGAAATTTTATTAGAGAAGTAATCCTAAATATCTTTAAATGAAATACTAATTGCCCTAATCATAACAATTTTTCAAAGTTTTATTGAACAAATTTTTTATAAAAAATTGTCTTATGAACCTGTGATAAATTGTCATGAATAAGACCCTAAGTATTTAACTTTTTTAAATATTAACTTACTTGGATAGTCCAGTCCATGTGACATTACTGGTCTACTGGCACTACGACTCCTATGATGTCCCGCCCCCGCGGGACTTGTTGGCTCATCCATGTCTCTGTAGTATGGACTGCCCATTGCTGAAATTCATACAATTATGGTGATGATATTATGAGGATGATGGGTTGATCGGCTTGGGTATTTTTGAATAAAACAGTGCAGGGGGATTTTTGTATTTTGGAATTGCTAGTAGCGTTTTAAATTGAAAGCTTTCAAATAGTAAAACCAAAAAAGAAACAAAACAAAAATCAACTTAAGAATAAGTGAAACTTATAATTTTAATAAATAAATTTATAGAAACTTAAAATACAAATTATAAGTTGTGAGTGGTGAGTGTTTAAGTAGTGAGTGTTTAGTGTGTGTGATTGTGCATTAAAATGTGTGACACTTTAAAACCTTTTAGGAAATCGGTTTGCATGTACTCACTGAAACACAGTTCTTAGTGTCGATTGTGGTTATTAATTAAAACATAATAGTTCTAACTGCCAGAATAACATTTTAAATTAGAAATTTCGGGAATAATTAAACACATGTTAAAACTCATCTTAAAAAGGATAGCTCGATTGACTCGGTTGCAATTGCTCGAAGCTAAAACTTGAGCAACTAACGTAAGTAAAAATTTAAACAACAGATCTATAATTATTTATCAAATAAGTTAAGCAACCAAAGGCCGCTTTTAAGTATTTTCCTTATGAAAAATTTGATTTATGTAGATGACTGGGTATAATCTGGTTATAACGGTGATCGAATGCAATGATATAGGTTGTGACTTATTTGAAATGGGCTCAAACTAACTGAAAAATTCAGTCTTATGAAATTTTGGTAAGACCGTAAAAGGCAAAAATATTATTATACAGAGTCCATTGGAATAATTAGTCAGGTGGCAAGAGAATACAGATCAAGGTTACTGTACATGCGGAAGGAGCTACCAATACTTCTGGTCAGACTATAAACTGGTGATGATGAAATTTATCTTCGGTCTTTCCTTAGAATGATTTGACCTGAAATCAAACCAGAAAGCCTTGTAATCTGTTACTACTGAAACCGAAAGCACAGAGGGCAATATTTCGAACTTTATCTTGTTTTCGTTATTGGAAAGAGAAGTGAATGTTGATTGAAATAGTAATACACAATAAAGTCAATAATTCTGGAAAATATCGGTACTGTTCCCGAAACAAGTTGTCAAGTGTATATGATGGATGTTGGGGTATGCAGGCATCACCCAGTCGTCTGCAGTGCTGGGTTAAGTGATGATGTATGTAAGGTATCTTAAACAAGTGATACCATTGAATTTTCCATCCCTGCTGGGGTATGTTTAGGGTCTGCACTATTTATTAGACATTTGTCACGGTGTTTTCTTTGTTACTCAAACAAGTCCTCGGTATATTTGAGGGACTCTTTTGTATCTCGGAATTTACTTAATGGGGCAGCAATGGTCACAGTATTTAAACAAAGTGCATGTATAGGATCTAGCAGAATCACATTAAAATTGCATCCGTCGTGTAAAAAGCACAAAAGGGTTTGGGTGAGTCATCTAATAATCTCGAAGATGTTCACTTATAGAACTTATGCGGACTTAATACTCACAACGGCATTCTTCCAGTCAGAAATCAATACTAAGAGCTGATAGTCGAAATATTTATGGATCTCGTCGGTATTCCCCCAGGATATAGAAGTAAAAAGTATTGAGTCTGTTATTGAACACTTGAGGAGACGTATTATTGATCTAGGGTATGAGATGAAACCTATGAGCATTTTAAGCGACTGTCCTCCATTAGGGCAATTATGTGAACTGAACTTTTTAAAAAGTTGCACAGGGGATATAAATACAGTCGTCATACTTAGTATCTCTCAAATCAGGTCTAAAAACGAACAAACTCGCAGAAAAGTGTGTTGCTTTTGTAAAAAAATTTTTATGAAATATTATAGGAAGTATCTAGAAATCGTCAAAGCCAACAAAATTTGACAAAGTTGAGTATGAGAGAAATTTCATATATGAATCCGGTCAGTCAGATTCATTTAAATTTGGACATTCTAACGATATTTGGGCATTGAACAATTAGATATAGTGAACAATTAGAAATGGTTTACTAAAACATTCAAAAATATATTTCTGATTGATATAGGTAACATCTGATAGTTTGGAAATGGAAACATATTTCCTTTGTAATTAAATTCTAATGACGTAACATATTTCAATACTAGAAAATTCTGCTTTGATAATGAAACCGACAAATGGTGAATTAGTGAATGAGTACATATTGCAATTAAACTCATAAAATAATGAATTAAAAGCAGTGCAGATTGTTGTTGTGTGACCATTTTTTGCAACATATTGTTATTATTATCGTTTTTTTTTTTTTGTACCATAATTGCAATCCAGTTTGAGGCTTTTAAAATGTTAACTTGTCAAATGAAAAGCACACGATGAGTATTCACCTAGAAAGGTGAATCAACTAACAACTACTAGTGTTTGTTGCTGTTATAGCTGCTACGGCTGCTACTGCTGCTGCTTCTGATGTTTCTGTTGCTGTTAGAATTTTGTAACTATAGATCTATGTTATGTTACACATTTATTGTTGTAGCAAAAACATTTGACAGTGATTTTGTCATTTTGTGTCAAGTGTTTTTCAGCAGGTGAGTGTGAGTTTATTTCATTATTTTTTGTGTTGTTTTTAGTTCAAAGTGAGGTTGGTTTGTGTATATTTTTTATTGTTTTTTGTAGTTATGTTTTTTTTTCAAATAAAAATGTGTAAAAAATGTTTCAAAAAATAAAATTTTTTTATTAAAAAAGCAACAAAAAGAAGAATGTTTCATGCGCATGCGTGATGTAAGATAATAAAATTAGTTTAGGATAAATTTGTTAATTTGCACTCTTAAAATTAAAATTATTTTAGTTAGTTTAAATTTTTCACAAAATTATAAAATAAATTGCAGCCTTAACGCATGTTTCCTCTTATTAAAAAAAAACTCAAATAAAAATATTGACTGTTTTCGTGCATTCATTGTTATGTATTTAAACTTAAAATTTAGCTTTTATTATTTTTTGCCAATTCCACATACTCCCATTTTGCACTTTTTTATTAAGCAAAATTTGAGAAAAAGAGTTAATTTTTATGTTTTATTAGGTATATATTTTAATGAATCTTGGAATATAGTTACAATTGATATACCAGCCAATTTTGGTGGATAGTGATTACTTTTTAATTACATTTGTATTAATTACAATTAAAGCTTTTCAAATTACAATTATTTATAATTTGAATTTTTTGACTTTAATTTTGGTACTACAAATTGCGATTGTAATTACAATTAATTGTAGTTGGAAATTTTGTATTATAATTACAAGTTATTGTAATAAATTACTGCTCAATTACACATTATAAATAATTGTAATTGCCAAATCTTCAACTATAATTACACGTTTATTGACTAGATTAACAGATCTGTTGATGAGTTTGTTGCCTTGTGAGTTAGTCAACCTAGACTTTTGACTTGTATTTACTAATCATTTACCTACTCGACTTAAACATTAGTCTGTAGTCTTTGAACTATTAATGTAATAGACAGCAAAAAATGCGACTACTCCATATATGTTCGTAAAGAGTACTTCTCAAAGGACTAGAACGGCTCCTAAACTAAAGAATATATTGACTATTCTATGGAATAGCCTATTGACTATCGACAAAGATTCAATGCTTCCGAAAAGAACAGTGGTTTCCATTTAGGTCTAACCACCTGGTCGGCTCAATTTCGTCTTTTGTCACGGATATATGTATTAATGTTTGAACTTTTGACTATTTTATGGACTAGTATATTGACTGTTTTATACATATATTACTGAATGAACAACTTATCAGGACTAATAAATTGATTGATCAGTAGAGTTTTCTATGGACTACAGATCACTCTACGTACTGTTCTATGAACTGATCTTTGATCTAGTATATGAGCAATTTCATATCTAGTGTCCCAACTCAAAAAAAATTGTTTTTAATGAAATTTGAACCAATCAATGTATTGCATCCAATAGTACTGGATATTAGACCAGAAAAAATTTTTCAGCTTTATCGGTCAAAAATTGCCGATAAAATTAGACAATTTGCTCATATAGGGTTTTATTCAAATAAGTGTATTAGTTAGCCGATTGGGCTTGGCAAAAATTTTCCAAAAGTTGGGTCACTTGACATAAAATATCAATTGACTTTTTTATTAACTATCTACTAGACTATGGACAAGTATAAATAAATAAATAAATAAATAAATAAATAAATAAATAAATAAATAAATAAATAAATAAATAAATAATAAATAAAAAATAAAAAATAATCTGTAAACTATTTTATGGGTTAGTCTATTAACTAGTGAACTGACTGAACTAATTTTTTGACTAATCGTCTGTGTATTTTTAACAATTAGCCTAAGTATAGTCTAAACAATAACCTAATCTTTGTTTCAGTTTATTAATAGGTCTATCTAGTAAATAATTGGCCAATCTATGAGCTACTCATTAAAGTCTCTAATAGAGAAGCTTTTCTTTCTAATTGAAAATCATTTCAATTACAATTTTTGTATTATATATTCACCATAAAAATTAACTCTTTTTCATTTATAATACAAAAGATTTTATATTTACATAGCAAATAATGGTATTTTTAAATATTTTAAAAAATAAAAACATTTTTTTTAACTATTTTCGAATATTTGCTAACAAATTTGTTCATCGAACAATTTCTTTTGGTTTTCAATTGTTTCGTTGTACAATATAAGAATCATAAAACATGAATATGAACTAAAATTATTTTTATACATTTTTATAGTTGAGCGAATTTTCATCATCAAGCATTTGAGAATTTTTTTTTAATAAAATCTAATCACTTTGCAGTAGGTACTGTGATGACTGCCGAAACAATAGAAACATTTGCTTAAGGGAAGTTCACAGTTTAAAGATTTATATGAAACATTTTAATTTAATTTTCATTGGAGACACTATCCAAAAGCGATAAAGTCATAAATAAGATAACTATACTTAATTATGCTGTATTTAAGTAGGGAATCGTAATAATTATATAAAAGTATATTCCCAAAGCAAATATTTTTTACTTCTACTGCCAAATGTTTTAACAATAATTTTCGCGCCTGCTGACACTTAACATTTTAAAGAAAATTCTAAACTACATTCTTATGAATATATTTTCCATTTTCGCAAAAAACAAAAACTAATGGCAGCAATTGTTGGCTACTGCTGCTAAAACAACTGCAATCGTTAATATTTTTATATCATTTCTCTTTTTTTTTTATTTACTCAAAGATTTTAAAAAATCCATTTTATTTCGAACGTCATAATGCTGTTAGCATGGCTGATGGAGACAAATAAATTAAATTTTTTATGGAGTCAGAAAACAGCAGGCCACAGAGATTGCGAGCAAGTAAATGAGCTACTGAGGTTAAATGTTCGGCAGCCAGTCAACTGGGACTTTGAGGCAACAATCATGTTATTAAAAAGGGAATATATGGAAAATTATATATAAATAATTTTCCATATATTCCCTTTTTACTACTAGTAAAACTTGGAACCGACAGTTTTGTTCGCGTTCTGCTGTCAAGCAGCAAATGCTTGTGGATTCGCAGAATAGCAAGAATTATGTAGCCGTCATATAAAATCACTAGCGCCAAGAAAGCTTATGAACTTTTTGGACATCATATCAGAAGAATCAACCCTTTAAAAAACGACTTCTTATAAAGCAGTCAAGGCATCGAGAAACCAGATGATATTTATCATTGCCAGCCTGGGAGGAATAAGGGTTTGAGACGCACTACTTAACAAACTGATATGAGGTAAACATCCGAGGGTTGATTGTAAAATTGTTAGGTATTACGTCCAACAAACTGAGTTTTTAACCATCGGACTATCACTATATTAGGTTTTTGTTTTTAACAACAAACATCTTCTAAGACAACGAATGCACTACAGGCTCAATATTGGCGTTCGTGTGCTTTGGTTTTAACCCGGTCCTCCTATCAATCCTATATAACAAGCACTGATGAATAAGATAAGACCTTGTGTGTTACAATAGAAAATTCTAAAGACATTCTATAGAAAAGTCTTTAGATAGGGCTAAAAACTTTCTATAGAAAGAGATTTTCTGTATAAACTTTTTTACGGAATTTCTATAGAAACTGTTCTAAAGAAAGTCTAGGGACTTACTAAAGACAGTTTTTTCATATAAAAGATTTAAGAACTTTCTACAGAAAAGTTTTTTAAATAAAAATCTGAAATCAAGAAGTCTAGTGAATTTATAAGGGAACGTTTCTATTAAAATGTCTAGGGACTTACTTGAGAAAAATTTCTATATAAAAGACTACAAGCATTTTTTATAGAAACGTTAAAATTTTCTATAGAAAAGTCTATACAGTTTGTAGAGAAAAATCTAAAAACCTAAAGAAACTTTCTATAGAGACTTTCCATATAAGCTTTTTTACAGAAAAGTTTGGAGGCTTTCTATAAAAACTAGAAAAGAAAACTTTCTATATAAAATACTATAAAACCTTTTTTATAGAAATGTCTTCAATTTTCTTTAAAAATATCTACGGAGTTTAAAGAGAAAAGTCTAAAAACCTTTTATAGAAAAATCTAAAGTTATAAAGTCTTAAGACCTTCTGTATAAACATTGCCATAGAAAAGTCTGAAATTGTTTTGAGGAAAAGAAAATAAAGACAAAGTTTTCTATATGTAATAAGCGTAGAGAGAAGGGAACCGTCACCAAACTAATCCAGAGTTTGATTCTCTTAAAGCTCATAATTGTGACTTCTGCTACACATTGTGATGCCTTCGGAGTATTGACACTTTTTGGATATTCTTCAATGTTTGTTCAATGGCTTGTTACACTAACCACTAATCTACTAGTGTTCTAGTTTTTTAGATCGAAGATTACGGGTTCGATTCCCACCTGAGGCACTGGTTAAGAAGTGCGCAAAAGGCCCTATAGAGGGCTGGATATATTTCTTTAGATTTGATGTAACTAACTAACGTTATTTAACTTTTGGCGAGGTTTAATTCATCAGATGACAAAGTCAGTTTGAAATTAATATCTTTGCCAAATAAATTTAAAATTAAAATCCTTTTTAAGACAATTGAACTTGAGTAATTCAAAGTATGGAAATTTTCTATAGAAACTTTTCTATGGAAGTGTCTCCGGACCTTGCTATTTCAATTTGAGTAAATCATTTGACACAAACATCTCTCGAGGTCTTGAGAATTACTCTTATTCTTTATAATTATTGCAAATATTCGAAAATGTTTCTGTTTTATCATCTTTGCTGTAAATTAAATATTTCATAATATAACTACAATAAATTAAAAAATATTATTAATTATATATAAATAAACAAAAAAATAGCATTTTATTCAATCCAATTCAAAGCCAAATTTTCTTAATAAATGTGGTGCATCGTCATCATTAGTATATATCATTGATATAAATATATTCAAATTAATCATTTAAAATATATTTAATATATACAATCTGCACGATAACAGACATATAATACTTAAAACTAAACCTATGTTATATCATTAAATCATATTTTTTTCGGAAAATTTCATATAATAGCTAAACTATAATTGCATTTGGTAGTTTAGTTATTATAGTTCTATTTTAATCATTTTTCTTTGTTTTTTATGGTTAGTTTAAGCAAAATATAAAATTAATACATCAACATTAAGAAAAGTATATTCATTCACCTAAAGGACTTCCACGTGTACCGTAATCCCGTGATGGTGAACGATCAACTGTTGGCAATTCCGTAAGTCGTCTGTTACGACCCGGGCTACGAACACCAGAGCTTGTTACAGGATTGTAATCGTCTCGTGACATAATATGCCGCGGTAAAGCCGCGGTTTAATTTCAATTTGAATTTCTTCTATTGACCACCGAACACTGGCAATTTCGAAATGATTCGATTACACACACTCAACTATTGTTTTGGATTAGGAGGTGAGTGTGCATGTAGCATCTGCAAATGCAAAAAGAAACAAAGATAGAGAGAGAGAGACATAGATAGAGAGACTTAGTTAAACAGAATTATATTTTAATTTAAATACATTTTGGCATTTATGTAAATTGTTTAACATAAAAATTAAGAAATTAACTCTCAATAAATGGTGATTGACGGTTGTGGTGGTGGTGGTAGTGGTTTGGAGGTGAAAAAAACTAAAGTGCATTAAAATAAAATGTGCTCGGTGAGAGGTTCTAAATATGTCTTAAATTGTTCATATTTTTATTTCTTTAATTTCAATTATTAAGTAAAGATGATGTGTATTTTCAAATTAGAGAACTGGATTAGAATAGTTTTAAGGGAAACATATTTTTCACTAGTTACTTTAAATGTGTGTAAATATTAATTTTATGCTAAACAATTCAAAAAAGAAGGATCGTACTAAAAACAAGAATTCATTCAGTTCCAAATCCTTTGACCATAAAGGTCAAGAGTTATGCTTCCTTAATTGACTTATTCATACTTAAGGAATAGCTCCCAAAATAAACAATATTTTTTTAGAGTGTGTTTTCTTATAATATAGTCAAAAACATTTTTCTTCAATCTTCTCGATCAAAAATTTCGTAATTTTCATTTTATCGCAAAAAAAATAAATAAAAATAGTTAAAATTTTTGTTAGACTTATAAATATAAATTCTGAAAAATTCTAAAATGAACCAAACTAAATGCCTAACAATTTTTCAAAATATTTTTCTGTATAAGATAAAAATTGCGACAATTTTGAACCCATTGCGATAAAATTCAAAAATATTATGCTTTTGTGGACCATACAAAATTTGTTGAGACCCATTTACAAAAAAATTTTTCTAATAATATCCAGATTTTTAATTGCTTCAGCGCTGGTAGGGAACTTATGCGCCTTGCAAAAATATGGAAACGATAGAGAGGTATTGATGCATGAGATTCTTAAAAAGTCGGTTCTTCGGCATACATTCTAATGTATGTACCATTACTCAGGAGACCAGTACTTATCCAGAGCCTGGTATTGAAAAATAGGTTATGGATTGGAGGCCTTGTTGGTTTGCCTTATTGGCCTTATTTCACGGAGGTCTTTTTCAACCATTGGGTGAGCTTCTGTGACGTCTCACCACCGCTCCATTGTATATCCATTACGTATATGCAATTTCCGACCCAGTATACTTGCACTTTGCTCAAGTACTTGAGCTATCTAAACTCTGACCATTGCTGCCCCATTGCTTAATTTCCGATATGCAAAAACATCTCAAACACACAGAGTGTTGAGTCGGCAACAGACCTTGAGACGTAATCGGTAGACCGAAACAGGGAATAAGCCAAAGACTTTTTCTTAATCACAGAGAACACATTGTTGTAGCATGCAAAACATCATTTCCGTTTACAACCATGCAGATGGGATGTCTTCGGCAACAGCACCTAGAGACGAAACCGGTAGACAATGTTGTAAATCAGTTATGAACATGCTCTCTGAACAAACCTGCACAAGATAAGGAAATTCAATAGCATCACTTGTAAAAGATACCTTTTATCCATCATCTATCAACCATGCATACTTCTCATTCATGCCGTATCATATAAATTTAAGACCAACTCCTCTCTAACGCTTTGTCCCACAGTCACTCCTCTGTATCCCTAGTCTTTGAACCGCCACTACAGCAACTACGTAAAACCCGAAGGAACCTCAACCAACTGACCATCCAGGAAATAGTCCAGCGGCCAACTGGCTACCCGTAGTACCAGATTATGTGGTTCTTTTTTTCGACCCCATGTCAAATTATTCCAACGAATGTCCGAGAAGGGAAGTGACATCACCAGTATATAGTCCCGGCAGACTAGAGATTAGTATTCAAGGATATTTGACTTTAATCTTTTTACATCGAAAGTAGCAGTTAAAAATTATGCAGGAACTTTATTTCACGCTGGTGAATAAACTTCCTCAATGTCTTGTCTAGATGTGGACTAGCTAGAGGGGATGCGAAACCTTCCTTATATACTAAATTAAAAATTTGCATGAATGGTAAACTATTACAGCTAG
This sequence comes from Lucilia cuprina, assembly GCF_022045245.1. Classification (NCBI taxonomy): domain Eukaryota; kingdom Metazoa; phylum Arthropoda; class Insecta; order Diptera; family Calliphoridae; genus Lucilia; species Lucilia cuprina. Next base: position 35,014,171 of record NC_060954.1, read on the forward strand.
AATTATCAAATTATGCACGTAGATATATGACATCTATGTGGAGAAATAGTGGTTTTTCAATATGAAAAAAAGTATGAAAAAGACATATGAATATCTTTGAAACCATTACAGCTTCAATCATTAAACATAGTAAAGTGGGTCTTTTCTTAAATTTTTTAGGGTAGCAAAGCAACTCTGGGTATATGTATTTCTATTAAACCAATACTTATAAAGACTAATTTTGTGATAATATCAAAAAAATTTAATTATGGACAGTACTGACAAATTGGTGTGAAGTTTTTAGTTGATAAAAATCTGTAATTATTGAAATTCTCTAAAATAATAATATTACGATTTTTTTATAAAAAGTACTTTGCTGTCATTACTTGATAGTAATTTAGTGTAATGTAATGTTTATTTTTTAAAATATTAAAATTTTCATTTAGGAATATTTTTTCTTTGTTTGATAAATAACAATAATTTATAGTAAAAGTTTTAATTTCTATAGTTTTGAATAGAAAATTTTCACATACATCGATATCAGTGAATGACTGACTAGCTGACTATATGTCTGTACTTCACATGCCATTAAAAAAAAATAGAAAATAATTTTCAAATATTTTTATTATTATTTATTTACATATATACGAATAGCTAAAGATATACACTTTCATTAACATGTATTTCTAACTCATAGAGGAATACGGCAAAATTGATAACGTGTTGGGAAATTGGTACAAAGTCGATTCCATCATCGATAACTATAGACACGACATTGCATGTTGTTGAGCCGTAACCAATACCAAACAATGAATAGAATAGTTACACCATACAACTGTTACTCACACAATGAGTCAAAATATACGAAACATAAAATCTAGACAATTACAGACTGATGGACGGACGGACGGACAGACCGACCAGCAGACAAACAGTCAGAAAGTTAAAAGATACTCACGATTAGAATATAGTTTTTAATTTTTTTCCTATTATTTTTTATTCATTTGAATGTACCAGTTAGTATGTGCGTGTATTTGCCAGTTTACTACGAATTATAATTTTTCACCTGTTTTTATTTTCTCTATATGTTGTTTTCCCATTGATTTCATTATCATTTGAAGGGGTATTTTTAGTTTGTTGGGGCTTTTTAAACTCATTGATCGTTTGAGAATGGGGACAAGTGTACAGTGTGACAAATATTCAATTAAATATTTTGAAGTATAACAAATTTGAAATATGTATGTATGTAGTTGTAAGTATCTATTTACATATGTAAATTAGATCTGCCCATTAAAAATTTTATTAGAATTGAAAAAACATGAATGAGAATGAACGCTTTTTATTATATATATGATTTTTTTACAATATCTATGAACAAAATTATAAATTTTAAGAAAATATAGAAATAATTATGTATTAATGAAAAAATTCATAATATAACTTTTATCAAAAATTTCTTATAATATTTGCCCATAAACAAATTGCACTAGAAAGGAAAAGACTAGATATCTAGATATTGAAACTAAATTAAACCCATAAAGGAAAAATATATGTACATTTTGAGATCCTACCTAATAAATACTTAGTTCATTAGTTATTTTTACTTATTTCTAAAACAATTTAGGTTGAGGTTTAATTTAAGTGATGTTGACAGGTGTAATTTTGTTTAATGGTTTTAAGACAACCGTTTATATTATGTAAAACAAATGAAACCTTTTTTTAGTTTTTTTTTTTTAGGAATGATAACTATTTCTTATTTAAAATACAATATTAAATAGCGGAAGTTAAAAAAGCTAAGTCAATAAATATTTGAATAGAGAAAATTTACATATAAAATATAAAAAACGTCATCAAAATTTGTGTTAAGCTGCGAGATGTACGATTTTATTTTTATCCCTTTGCTCTGAATTACCACGATTAATGGGCTTCTAAGGACTCTAACAGAGAAAAGGACTTAGAACTCTCCGCTACACAGATTATGTCGTAATACTTTAAAGGGAAATTATCCAAATTACTTGTGTAGAAAAGCTAGGGAAGTTCTGAATACGGCCTTGAACTGGGCTTTACCATAATTTAAAGCCGGCGAAATCAGTATAGGTATACTACCTGATCAAGAAGATGATAAAAGTGTAATATCAAACTACTACAGGGATTTAACCGTACATTCTGCTTGGTCGTAAAAGAGAGCAACCACTACATCAAACGTTGCTATATATTCTACCTATTGAAACATATTTAAGATTTGAGGCGGCTATTATAGCCGAACGGCTCATAACTTTATTCGAACTGTCCAAAAGCGGTTATAGGGAAGGCTATACAAAATCATCGGACGTTCCGAATCGTGTGGAACACACAAAATATATCGA